>NC_064043.1:3435000-3735000 GCF_932526225.1 Nematostella vectensis | reverse complement strand
CTATTGCCCGACTGCATTTCTTTCGACATGACGGATTTCCCTGGTTTTGAGTTAAACCTAGTTTTGATATAATCATTTTGTAAATTGTGAAAGGGGTCTACACCTCGTGCTTTTTAGTAGACTCCTAATCATCACTTATTTTTTGCATTTTTGTAATTATACTATATATGAAATAAACTTGATTGAATTATGCATGCAGAAATAGTTATGAAATAGTTTGTGTTTTGACAAGGAGGCCAATATATGTGACACGGTTGCATTATGCGCGAAGATTTATCGCCCATTCAAAGGCAGTTAATAACAGGCTCGTAAAATGTCAGAACTAAATATTCGCCTTTCCTTTCTCCCTACTAATGACTGTTTGGAGAAGTCATAGATTAAACACTCCTGCAAGAGAAATGTTCATTTGAAAGACACATAATTACAGCCATTTATTCTGCAACGACAAATGAGGTTTAACAGCTATTAATTACACAGTGCGCAGTGTGTGAAAAAGAACATTAATTGCGAAAAGGAGAGTCTGTTTTAAGGGGCCAACCCCTTTTTTTTTGTATCGCACTGCTGGGAAGGATTAGAAGCTGTTGCGTCTTGTCACAATGTTTTTATCCGTTATTGCGGCTTTGAGAGGGGTTTAGGGCTGTCAACCATTCCGACTCTACCACCCTATGTAATATTGACAAGAAGCTCACTATTATTTCGCCATCTTGCAATCCGTTTGTTAGCCATGACCTTAAGGCTGACACATCCACACAAGCCGGGAAATCTATTGACATGAGCTTGCCCGAGCGCTCACCGCTAGTCGCACGATGCTCGAGTCCTCACCTCCTCAGGTCGCCTACACTTTCGGTGAGTTGATTGTCAAAACAGTTCTCCTTTGACTACGCGTGTCATCGTCTTGTTTATTTGCTTATGACCTTATTACTTCCTGACTGTTCAAACGAAATGAAGCCACTCGTTTCTATCGATCTATGCAACGCGAATTTATTCGACTTTCACAAACTCGTAAGCGACGAAGCGAGATGCAACGAAAGAAGGCTACGCATTTAGAAGCGTGACTTTTATTATTGACAGATTTACCTAGTTAAATATTGACATAACAAAAACTTCCCCGCCTACAAGAACGTACAACGTCTCCCACAGATAACCCAAGCCTGTATGATTGATGAATCGGAAAGAACCGAATTGTTTTGAGCGCGAATTCTCGTTAGTAAGTCTGTATTTGGTGAGACAATGTGCCAAACTTGCAAAAGGCACAAGATGTTGTCAAGAAGTAAAGACGCATCAAACCCATGGAAAAGTACCCTGGTTCCAGATCCTCGAACGTCTCTCTATTTATGATTTAGTGGCCAGCGAGGTAATTTAATTCGAGATCTAATATCTAATTCAAGGCTCTGGAACCAGAGTAATGGAAAAGATTGTTACTAAAAGAACCAAGATATGCATGACAATAAGACAAGGCGTTTTAAAGCCATGCTTTAACCTAAAAAAAAACTTTAAAAAATAATTACAACCTGAATAATAATATTAATATTTATGTCAATTTCTTATTCTGTATTTCTTTCCGTCTGAAAATTTCTAACGTGTTTCAAATACTCTGAATAAACATATCTGATGAGATTGCTAATAGTTTAATTTCTCTATGCTCTCTTGATTTCCAAATTGCATGGTATATAATTATAAATGTAAAAATAAACGGAAGTGATAAAGAAACAAAACAAAATTTCAAAAGAAAAAACGTGAAAGAGAAAAACCTGCCATTATTCCCATTTGGCACTAGGAAGGTATGTATAAACACCAAGTTTACTGAATGTATTCTCATGTAACGTGATTTTTTTGTTCTTATTACAGTGATAGCGTGGACACTCTTCGCTTTATCAGCTGGTAAGATAAACACCAGATTGCTTTTCGACTCCCAAACCAGACTGTATTGTCGACTCTACTTAGAAATGACAATAGTGGTAAATTTAACTTGAACCCTCGACTGAGCCAAGCCTTAAAGGGACCGTTGATTGTACAATAAATATCTGGGTATTGATTTGATCTATAATTGTTTAAAGAGTCTCTTTCAATCGCCAGTTTGTCAACCTAGAAAAGTTACAAGTGCGGTAAACCATCCATTTCCAATTTGGAAAATTTCGATATTTGCGATTAAATTTGTTTTTTTAGGTAGTTACTTTTACCTTTGTTACACATGTCTTTTATTTAGAAGAAAAGCAATAACACAGGTGTTGCTGAGGGTCTTTTTTAGGTCTATGTCTCTTTATAACGGCTCTTTTGTATCTAAATTCGTCTTTCTTAGGATCAAATAAACTTTTTCGCACCGAATATTTCACGCAGCCTCTAGCATCGCCTTAAAAGGGCTGTGTTAAGCACACAAAATTGACCAACCCTTTTACAAACGGCCCTTCCTATTTCGAAAAAGATAATACGGAATTAAGCGGTAGGGTCTGTTTGGTTTTTAAACAAAATAATAAACAATAATAAACAAAAAGTTCGAGTAGCATCAAAGACCAGGTCCGCGTTTAATGTTCACCGCTTATTCCCCCCAAAGAACCCGACTCGCTTCTTAAGTAGTCCCCTTTTGCATAATATTGCAGCCCAACTCGCCTAGCGCAACTCGCCTAGCCCAACTCGCCTAGCGCAACTCGCCTAGCCCAACTCGCCTAGCGCAACTCGCCTAGCCCAACTCGCCTAGCGCAACTCGCCTAGCCCAACTCGCCTAGCCCAACTCGCCTAGCCCAACTCGCCTAGCGCAACTCGCCTAGCGCAACTCGCCTAGCCCAACTCGCCTGGCGCAACTCGCCTAGCCCAACTCGCCTAGCGCAACTCGCCTAGCCCAACTCGCCTAGCGCAACTCGCCTAGCCCAACTCGCCTAGCCCAACTCGCCTAGCCCAACTCGCCTAGCCCAACTCGCCTAGCCCAACTCGCCTAGCCCAACTCGCCTAGCGCAACTCGCCTAGCGCAACTCGCCTAGCGCAACTCGCCTAGCCCAACTCGCCTGGCGCAACTCGCCTAGCCCAACTCGCCTAGCGCAACTCGCCTAGCCCAACTCGCCTAGCGCAACTCGCCTAGCCCAACTCGCCTAGCGCAACTCGCCTAGCCCAACTCGCCTAGCGCAACTCGCCTAGCCCAACTCGCCTAGCGCAACTCGCCTAGCCCAACTCGCCTAGCCCAACTCGCCTAGCCCAACTCGCCTAGCCCAACTCGCCTAGCCCAACTCGCCTAGCCCAACTCGCCTAGCGCAACTCGCCTAGCGCAACTCGCCTAGCGCAACTCGCCTAGCCCAACTCGCCTAGCCCAACTCGCCTAGCCCAACTCGCCTAGCCCAACTCGCCTAGCCCAACTCGCCTAGCCCAACTCGCCTAGCGCAACTCGCCTAGCGCAACTCGCCTAGCGCAACTCGCCTAGCCCAACTCGCCTGGCGCAACTCGCCTAGCCCAACTCGCCTAGCGCAACTCGCCTAGCCCAACTCGCCTAGCCCAACTCGCCTAGCCCAACTCGCCTAGCCCAACTCGCCTAGCGCAACTCGCCTAGCCCAACTCGCCTAGCCCAACTCGCCTAGCCCAACTCGCCTAGCGCAACTCGCCTAGCGCAACTCGCCTAGCCCAACTCGCCTGGCGCAACTCGCCTAGCCCAACTCGCCTAGCGCAACTCGCCTAGCCCAACTCGCCTAGCCCAACTCGCCTAGCGCAACTCGCCTAGCCCAACTCGCCTAGCCCAACTCGCCTAGCCCAACTCGCCTAGCGCATATCAATATTTGGGTGACCTTCAAACCCGCTCGGTCAATCTCTGGGAGGCCTGGGTCTAAGGGTATTCCAAGATTAGTGAGATGAAAATTTAACCAAGCTGTCAGGTTTTTTTGGACAAATTCTTGCCACGAGTCTCAAATTGACAGGAATCAGCATTTTTCACCATATTTTCTGGAGATCAGGGAGCGGGAAAACTTTAGCTCTTCTAAATATGGGCATCAATGACCATATAAGGCAATGCAAACGAAGGACACTATCCTTGGGGAATATGTTTGATATGAGCTCGCCTAGCCCAACTCGCCTAGCGCAACTCGCCTAACCCAACTCGCCTAGCCCAACTCGCCTAGCGCAACTCGCCTAGCGCAACTCGCCTAGCCCAACTCGCCTAGCCCAACTCGCCTAGCGCAACTCGCCTAGCGCAACTCGCCTAGCGCAACTCGCCTAGCCCAACTCGCCTGGCGCAACTCGCCTAGCCCAACTCGCCTAGCGCAACTCGCCTAGCCCAACTCGCCTAGCCCAACTCGCCTAGCCCAACTCGCCTAGCGCAACTCGCCTAGCCCAACTCGCCTAGCGCAACTCGCCTAGCCCAACTCGCCTAGCCCAACTCGCCTAGCGCAACTCGCCTAGCCCAACTCGCCTAGCGCAACTCGCCTAGCCCAACTCGCCTAGCGCAACTCGCCTAGCCCAACTCGCCTAGCGCAACTCGCCTAGCCCAACTCGCCTAGCGCAACTCGCCTAGCCCAACTCGCCTAGCCCAACTCGCCTAGCCCAACTCGCCTAGCGCAACTCGCCTAGCGCAACTCGCCTAGCCCAACTCGCCTGGCGCAACTCGCCTAGCCCAACTCGCCTAGCGCAACTCGCCTAGCCCAACTCGCCTAGCCCAACTCGCCTAGCGCAACTCGCCTAGCCCAACTCGCCTAGCCCAACTCGCCTAGCCCAACTCGCCTAGCGCAGCTCGCCTAGCCCAACTCGCCTAGCGCAACTCGCCTAACCCAACTCGCCTAGCCCAACTCGCCTAGCGCAACTCGCCTAGCGCAACTCGCCTAGCCCAACTCGCCTAGCCCAACTCGCCTAGCCCAACTCGCCTAGCCCAACTCGCCTAGCGCAACTCGCCTAGCCCAACTCGCCTAGCGCAACTCGCCTAACCCAACTCGCCTAGCCCAACTCGCCTAGCGCAACTCGCCTAGCGCAACTCGCCTAGCGCAACTTGCCTAGCCCAACTCGCCTAGCTCAACTCGCCTAGCCCAACTCGCCTAGCGCAACTCGCCTAGCGCAACTCGCCTAGCGCAACTCGCCTAGCCCAACTCGCCTAGCCCAACTCGCCTAGCCCAACTCGCCTAGCGCAACTCGCCTAGCGCAACTCGCCTAGCCCAACTCGCCTAGCGCAACTCGCCTAGCGCAACTCGCCTAGCCCAACTCGCCTAGCGCAACTCGCCTAGCCCAACGCGCCTAGCGCAACTCGCCTAGCGCAACTCGCCTAGCGCAACTCGCCTAGCGCAACTCGCCTAGCGCAACTCGCCTAGCGCAACTCGCCTAGCCCAACTCGCCTAGCGCAACTCGCCTAGCCCAACTCGCCTAGCGCAACTCGCCTAGCGCAACTCGCCTAGCGCAACTCGCCTAGCCCAACTCGCCTAGCCCAACTCGCCTAGCCCAACTCGCCTAGCCCAACTCGCCTAGCCCAACTCGCCTAGCGCAACTCGCCTAGCCCAACTCGCCTAGCGCAACTCGCCTAGCCCAACTCGCCTAGCGCAACTCGCCTAGCCCAACTCGCCTAGCCCAACTCGCCTAGCCCAACTCGCCTCTTAAGTAGTCCCCTTATGCATAATATTGCAGCCCAGCTCGGCTCTTATGTAATCCCCTTATATTGCAGCCCGCCGCTGTCCTGCAGACGGAGTCGTAGCCGGAGTCAAGGGGGAGATATCAACTCCACATTTCCCGGAGTACTACCCCCATAGAATCAGCTGTGAGTGGATAATCTTCGTTCGTAATGGCTACCACGTCAAGTTAGAATTCACGCACTTTGACTTGGAGTACTGTATGTTTTGTAAATGCGACTATGTGGAGATAAGAGATGGGCGGAACTCTTCGGCGCCATTGATAGGGAAGTTCTGCGAGAGCAGCAGACTGGGCACTATTTTCTCTACGGGCAGATACCTTTGGGTTAAATTTTATTCAGACGTCGGCGGCAGATTTCAGGGGTTTCGTGCCGTTTATACAGCTCAGAAAAACGGGAAAAGTAAGTAAAGTAAGATATATATCCATATGTGGATAAGATTTATTATTGTAAAAGTCCCTGGTGTTCATATTTGGTTTCCTGTGGTCATATCAATCAATGGCTGTCGTTTTTCTAAATGGTCTAAAAGGGCATGGGGCGAGCGCGTGGGAGACCTGTGATATTCTAAAACGTTAGAGACCAAGCTCCATTTCCAAGATGGCTGTCCGCAAAATTGTAGTAAACAAGAATTCCTGTAAGTTTACGTGGACATTCTTGACTTACAAAGCTCTAGAGCTATAAAAAAGCGCAAAAATGATTGAAGCGGACTCACAAATATGGTATGTAATGCCTAATAAGAAAATGACCAAGCAAGCTAGAAAAACGACAGTTTTTAAACCAAGACTGACTGATATGAATAGATGAACGGGGTCTGGGGCGAGTTCAACCCGGGGGAGGTGGCTCTGACAGAACTCTCAAACAAGGCACAATTCGACCAAATCACAGGGGAGTTTCGTTGTTTCTGATTTCTAAATAAATTTACCAAACAACCTCTGTTCCCAACGCCCTTGGCTCTGCACTAGACGAAGTTTAATAATAATAACGTATTGGACCAGGACCGCGCCTTATATACCACCGGTCCTTTCTTGAAATATAAACAAAATGCGCAGCTTGTAATTACTTCAAGACTAATCAGTGCTCCTGCAATCAATCACAGCCTTCAAAGAGCCCCTCTATCTCAGCGACCGATCCGGGACCTTTTCAAGTCCAAAGACCTCGGCGTCATGTGGCTCTGATCGTCAGTGCACGTGGCTGGTACGTGCCGGGCGCGAGAGTCGCACGAGGCTCACAATCTACAACATCTCCCTTCCGAGATGCAGTACTCCTTGTGGGTGCAACCGCATACAGGTGAGCGTAGGCTCTTACTTGCGTCTAACGTCGGTCAAAATCATTGTTTTAATTTTCAACTGTGTTAAGGCCCAAAATGTTTGCTCTTCGCCAGAATCCTTTATTTTAGATACCTCCATTCAGATGCCAGCCTCTTTTAAAGAGCCCTCGTCAGCCACACCTTTGTTATTGTTTTTATTTAATATTGGAAGGCACAAAATGTGCTGAAATCTCGAAAAAAACATCTAAAAACAAACATGAATATTTTATCAACAAAAAATATCGCATTGTCTTCCTCAAATCACCCGATGGAAATAGATGTTTTACCGAACTTGGTACTCTTTTACGATGACAAGAAGGCTGGGAGTAACGAGTCTTTTATTGTTATCTCTCCCATCTTTAGGTCAGAGATGGGATGAACGAGTCTTTTATCGTTATCTTTCCCATCTTTAGGTCAGAGATGGGATGAACGAGTCTTTTATCGTTATCTTTCCCATCTTTAGGTCAGAGATGGGATGAACGAGTCTTTTATTGTTATCTCTCCCATCTTTAGGTCAGAGATAGGATGAACAGGTCTTTAATTGTTATCTTTCCCATCTTTAGGTCAGAGATGGGATGAACGGGTCTTTAATTGTTATCTTCCCCATCTTTAGGTCAGAGATGGGATGAACGAGACAAGCAGGCTCATCGCTGAGTTCTGTCACAGCATAAGTGAGCCCGAGACCATGTGTTCCACTACTCGTCACATGTGGATACGATTCCAGTACGGCGCTGGCGTGGATCTCACAAAACACGGCTTTATGGCGAAGTACGAAGAACACAGTTGTGGGATAGCAGAGAAAATCCAGACCAAACAGCCGGAAGCGAAAGAAGGTACCCAAAAACAGAAAAGAATTTAATTTGCATATGCATTAAAAAGCTCGTTCATCCTTTTATGTAAGGGGGAAGGTTAAATACCCTGAATAAGAGAGGAGGTTAGATACCCTGTACAAGCGGGAGATTAGAACCCTGTACAAGGGGGGAGGTTTACAAGGAGGGAGGTAAAATACCCTGTACAAGGGGGAGGTTAGATACCCTGTACATGGGGGAAGGTTAAATACCCTGTACAAGCGGGAGATTAAAACCCTGTAAAAGGGGGGAGGTTAAATACCCTGTACAAGGGGGGAGGTTAAATACCCTGTACAAGGGGGGAGGTTAAATACCCTGTACAAGGAGGGAGGTTAAATACCCTGTACAAGGGGGAGGTTAAATACCCTGTACAAGGGGGGAGGTTAAATACCCTGTACAAGGGGGGAGGTTAAATACCCTGTACAAGGGGGGGAGGTTAAATACCCTGTACAAGGAGGGAGGTTAAATACCCTGTACAAGGAGGGAGGTTAAATACCCTGTACAAGGGGGAGGTTAAATACCCTGTACAAGGGGGAGGTTAGATACCCTGTACATGGGGGAAGGTTAAATACCCTGTACAAGGGGGGAGGTTAAATACCCTGTACAAGGGGGGAGGTTAAATACCCTGTACAAGGAGGGAGGTTAAATACCCTTTACAAGGGGGGAGGTTAGATACCCTGTACAAGGGGGAGGTTAAATACCCTGTACAAGGGGGGAGGGGGTTAGATACCCTGTACATGGGGGAGTTTAAATACCCTGTACAAGGGGGGAGGTTAAATACCCTGTACAAGGGGGAGGTTAAATACCCTGTACAAGAGGGAGATTAAAACCCTGTAGAAGGGGGAGGTTAAATACCCTGTACAAGGGGGAAGGTTAAATACCCTGTACAAGGGGGAGTTTAAATACCCTGTACAAGGGGGGAGGTTAAATACCCTGTACAAGGGGGGGAGGTTAAATACCCTGTACAAGGGGGAAATTAAATACCCTGTACAAGGAGGAGGTTAAATACCCTGTACAAGGAGGGAGGTTAAATACCCTGTACAAGGGGGAGGTTAAATACCCTGTACAAGAGGGAGGTTAAATACCCTGTACAAGGGGGAGGTCGAATACCCTGTACAATGAGGGAGGTTAAATACCATGTACAAGGGGGGGAGGTTAAATACCCTGTACAAGGGGGGGAGGTTAAATACCCTGTACAAGGGGGGGGGTTAAATACCCTGTACAAGGGGGGAGGTTAAATACCCTGTTGTCGATCGCTTAACCGGATGCCCTAACGTCCGACCGGCCGTCTGTCGGTTCTGTCCGCCGGCCTAAGATTTCCCTTTCTATTGCAGTTTCCCTAGACACGGTGGTGGGTATTTTGTGCGCGAGCTTCACGCTCATGGCCCTTCTCACTTTCTTCATGGTTTGCATAGCGAGCAGAAAGCTATCACGGGATCGAAGGAAACAGCGACCTTCGCAAACGTCCACGACTTTAGTAGAGCAAAGCCAACCAAGAACTGGATCGAGTCCTACGGACTGGACTAGTGACACGTGCGATTCGTGCGTGTATCATACTCACGTGCACTTAATCCATGATGGCGAATCAGAATACGCCGAGGATTACCCAAGACACTTTGCGGCCGTGCATACTCCTATGTACTATTGTACGTATTGTCAAACGCAGCTCTCTAGACCGATTGCCATTTTATAGCATGTCCCCATACTTGGTATTATTTTCGGGGTAGAGAAAAATTGAAGATGTATAATAGATATAAGCAGAGATTATAGGAAGAGGAGCTTTTCACAGTGGAATGCGGTATTCTCACTCGTGACATGCGCAAAAGCCTCTACAATTCAGTTCTCTATTGCTTATTGTTGGTTAATCAATGTGAGAGTATTCAGATTTTTATAGATATCTTACTGTAATTTATTTTCATGGGACATTTAAATTGCAAAAATAGAGAAGTATTTGACAAGAATGTTGATAATATGTATATATTTTAGTACACCTTATTTTGATATGTTTTATAGGGAAAAATGCAATGAGATAATAATTTACATGAATGTTAGAGGTGAATGAATGGCGTCTAATTTATGTATGATACACGAGAGTCGCTATGGTAGTTTCTTATTATAAGCATAAAATGCTTTACATTTAGTAAAATACTTAGAACCATGTCTAATGCGTCAATCATTTGTTCACAGGGCCCTTCAGGGGTTGGGAAACTGAGAGCACGTGCCCTCCCCCGTGCCCTCCCACCTCCCAAATATTTTCAAAAATTATTTAGTAAATAAACCCCTTCTGGCGGCTGGGATATCGGCGGATAATGTCCAAGGATGAGAAATGGTACGAAAAATAAACGGTTGGCCGAGAAGCGAAGCTTCGAGGGCAACTGTGAAATTTCACAGTGAGCCACAGTGAGCCAAAGAAGGGTTTTATTTATTTTATATCCCAGTGACTACACTGAAAATGCGAAAAGTGTCTTCATAGCGCGCTGACATGCACTGGAATGACGCCACGAGCGCGCGCTGTTATTTTTGCCATTCGCAATTCATAAAAATCCATGCAACAATCCAAGACCAAAAACTGCAAGCTCAAAACTTGCATTTCAACTGATGGATTTTCACCTAGACTGTTTTCTTATTGTTCTGCTGAGAGCTGGAATAGAAATTGAAGCAAAAGTCTTCAATTTTGAAATGTCTTCTGCGCGAGCTGACGTGCACGGGAATGACGCCACGAGCGCGCGCTGTTGTAAAGTTCTTTGTCATTGCTTTTTCTTTCGCGTTTCAGGATAAATTCTAAAAAAACATATTGATGATAACTCTATGAAAGAAATAAAGCATTCTTTCTCTGCCTTCATAGAGTTTTGAAAACCTTGGTGTTTGTTTGAGGAGTTATTGAGCAGACGAAAAGCGAGTTTTGACTGCACAAAAAAGTTCACAGGACAGACATCACTTTGCCTGACGTTATCGACTGATATTTGTCCTGTGAAATTGTGCACGTGACCCGTATTGACTAAAGAGCGCGCTCATTGGTGATATCTGTTCTGTGAACATTTTTGTGCAGTCAAAACTCACTTTTCGTCTGCTCAATAACTCCTCAAACAAACACCAAGGTTTTCAAAACGCTATGAAGGCACAGTAATAATATTTTATTCCTATTATTTCGTGCTTACCTCCGGGAAGCACGAAAAACTAAAAGCAATGTAAATCGAAAATATCGCATCAAGCCAGAAAAAAAACATACACATTAACAAACATTATTTCTTCTAAGCATTCGTAATATATAGATTTAGGCACTGCCTAAAAGCGGAGCCAGCATTGAACACCTTCTATGTTGACTGATTGAGGTATTTTTGGGGGATCTAGGATCCTGCTCTTTACTGAGATTTATTTATTGTACCAACCAAATGGATCCAGGCCTTATTCAATAATTTAAATTATGCAGTACATCAAAGTTAACAAACACAATTCCTGGTGTGAATATGGCTGTCAAAGTTGTCAAGAGTCTAATGGTAAATTCTTATGTCCCATCATAGAAGTTTATAAATATATTTTTTTAATCAAAACAATACTCCGACAAGCTTTGCCCTTGTGCAGAATAGGTCATGGATGTAACAGCATTCCACAGATTTGAAATAATATATTTAGACTGTTTAGATGCCATACTGTAATTTTTATGTATTGATTTAGTGGCGATTCTCTCCTTCATTGGACCGAATATTCAGAAAAATGTCTGGAAATTAAAATCCGAAAATATATCTCCTTTCATGCATTACATATTGGTGCACCCACCATTTACCATATAGTGGCCTTGTTGTTGGTGCCCTACTCTAAAATGAATGCAATGAAGAAAAAACAGATTGACTTTGGAAGCAAATCCTAAAAAACATCTAAGGCATCACTGACAGTGCTAAAATGCTAACTTCTAATTTCAAACCAAACCCTTTCATATACACCCAGTAATGCATTATATTTTGGTGTTTTTAGAAACCCTGGATCCAACCATTCCAATGAAATAAATCTAAACCTTTAAAATAAATGTAATGGAAAAGAGACTTGGAAAGGAAACCCTAAAAAGAAGATATAAGTGAAAGTACTAAATGAAAATTTCTAATTTAAAAATCAAATCTGTTCATTAATTTATTTTTGGTGTAGAGGGGAAATAGCAAAGAGCATCAATTGCCTAAAAAAAGTCAACAGGGAGAAGGAAAAGAAAGAATATGACTCTTCTTTAAATGTTTGAAAAGAAAATATAATAACAATAATGTGATAATTATATTCTGTACTTTCCTAAAATATCCCCTTTCCCATTATCTTTAGGTTCATAGAAAACTGTTTTCGTTACAGATTTATTATTTAAAAAGCAAAATTATGTTTTTAGTTTTATATAATATAAGTATCTTGTTCTAAAAAAACCTATTGAGTGTGTACTGCTGAATCACATAGTAATGCCCTAGTCCTTTTAACCCCCTCCCTTATGGTCCTGGGGAAGTCAGGGGTTAATGTGGGGTTTTAGATTACTTTTAACCCAGAATATATCAAGAGGGGTGGTGGTATTGACTGTTTTTGTCTCTTAACTTGGAAACAGGCTTTTATTAAGGTCTAATCCCCCACCCTTTCCTGAGACCATGTGTGTGGGGGTATCAAATGACTAGTGAATAAGAACTCCGTACTGTCTTTCATACACGTCTTTCAAGACATGGTTTTCAATTCTCATGTCTTCCAGTCTTTAGCATTCATCTTGGCCCTCAGGTAGTCCCTGGTTCATAAAAGAGTAACATTTCTTTCAAAACAATCTTTTCATCAAGACATTTATAATCTGACTAATTTCCACAAGTATTTGAAAAAATAATAAACACATGAGATGTAAGATGCAGACAATAACAATACATATTGGCAACAGGGGTTGAATTTTGTTTTGTTTTTCTCCTCGGTAAGAAAAATTTCTCTTGTAAGTTGAAAATGTTGCTGTATCTTCTAAGGATATGTATCTTCTTAGGACTAAGAGCACAGGATATAAAGACAAGAACGGTCTTCTTTACCAGTATATGACAAATGCAACACGATATTGGTTAGCCTTTATGAAATATTTCAACAGAATCAAGAATAAAGATAGAACAAAGAATGTCAAAACAAAAGGTGTTATGCTCATTCTCAAAGCAAACAAAAAGGACAACAAAAAGCCCAATAACTGTCATATCCTCGATAGACAAAAGAAATCGTCGTCTGAAACTCACCTTGCATTTTGTCGCTTTCTTGTGGTTTTGTTCGCTTTTTAATGTGAACTATTACTTACTTAAATTTACTAGCAAAAAACAGACATATCCTTACATAAATGTTGGCGTGAATGAATGTTAGTAGATCTCCTCTAGTTGACTTTATCCTAAAGTCACAAAATTTGAGGCAAGAAATAATCAACGCATGACAAGAACTTTTCCCTTGCTCTGTGCTTGTTTTTAGCCGCCATTACGGGGCCGAGTGAGGCCTGGGAGTTGCGCGGCTGACTGACTGGCTGACTGGCTGGCTGGCTGGCTGGCTGGCTGGCTGGCTGGCTGGCTGGCGAGTGACACCACAGGGTACCCGCGCGATGACCACAAAACCAAGTCGCATAGTTATACCATATTTCTATACCTATGGAGCTCCGCGCGCGGCCTACGGCCGCGCTGGCTCCGCTATTAAAATTACGACATTTTTGTTAAAGGAGGTATTGTTTTCAGCTGACTTTGGTGACGCTGGTCAGTTCTCTGTGAAGTAAACGAGCTTAAGCGCCGCTCAGTTAAACAACAATTATGAAACTCGCTTCGAAATAACGATACTTTACAAATCATTGGATGAAATAAGCTGGATTTATATCTCAGGAAAGGTTGATAGTTTTGTATCATTCAGGTAGTTTTGGATTGCTCAAATCTACAACTATTTGTTGCAAAAAGATAAAAACAAATGCTGTATGATACTGAAGTATGTCTGCTACAGAACTGGTTATCGTACTACTGGATGGTCAGTTTACATAACTGATTAATGTAAAAAGTACAACCAAAACTGGTCGAGATACGGAGGTTGTAAGACAGTCCCTCATTCAGGAGCACTGAGATTGTTTCGTAGTTTTGTTTTGTCTACTACAGTGCACGCTATGCATTTACATTGCTTCGTATTCACGCTGTCGCCTCTGTAAGATGTGTGGTTACCCACTCGGAGGTACCGGCATTCTCGTATGTCTTCAAAAAGTTTTGTTAATTCTAACATGGACATATGCGCTATGTCTTTTCGTTTCTCGCGTCCTGTTATCGCCTTCAAAGACTCGCGAACTTTTCTCCATCCACTCTGAGCCAGCTTGTTTCCTTGCTCGTTATCTTTAGGTAAAATGGAATGTATCGAAGGGAGTGAATTATCACCCCTCCGCGAGTGTACCTGGTCATTATCTCGTCCATTATCAAGGTTTGACACGTGGTCTTTAGAAACAACACTCGGACGGCTGTCTTTCTTTTTCAAGCCCAAGTTGTGTTTATCTTTCTCTGAGCTATCATTCTCTTCTTCCTTTATCTCCGCCATGAATTCCGAGCTTTGCTCAATGTTTGGATTTCTAAACTCAACTTTTGATAGCCTGTGTCTTACCGTCAAAGTACCCAGTTGTTTTTCGTCGGTATGGAGGATGCTTTTTTTAGGGCCTTTGTGCTCTGAGATTCGCCTTGCCCTTGTTTGCAGTACATCCTTGACATCATCAGAAATTTTGTAATCCTCGTTCGCACTCGGTGGAACATAGAACTGATGCCTCGCTTCAGAAACTTTGCGTTGTTTTAGGCTGGTGTTTAAGGGTGGAAGTGCGTTTGCTCGAGTCCCTTTTTGCGTTTCTATGGATGTTTGTAAACTTTGCTCAACTCCCGAAGAATTTTGATTTGCGTCCTTTACTGCCGCCAGCGGGGAAAGGCGTTCAAGCAACAGACGTCTAATCCTAGCAGCTTCATTTTCCCTTTTTTCTCTTCTCATTGCAGGCATAAGTTTAAGTTTTGCGCGAAGAAACTTCTCTTGTTTTACGGACCAACTGTTCTCTATTCTTCTCCGCTCCCGTTGAATGGTACTGACTCTGCTCCTAAGGTCAGTCTCTTTAGATTTATTCACGCTCACGGCTCTGCGAAGAGAATTACTGACTTTCTCTAACGGGTCCCTTAATTCGTTGTTCATGATATGACGCACATTTATGATGGTACCAAAAATACCTAAATATCTCGTAGAACCGATAATTTGGGCTTCAATCCTTCACTGTAGTTCACTTCTGGCGTAACTAGCTTATTACTGATTCGTATGCCAAATTTTCGTTTGATTTGGCTGTTTTAAGTAAACACTGGTCTTTCAGAATGTGCGAAGTGTCACTCAGTCAGAAGATGACCCAACAAAACTCACTTAATCAGAGTTTATTAAGCTGACGCAAAGACGGTAACTACGACACTTTTAGACAAAAGACAAACCCATTACAATTTAGTGATCTGTTTTCAGGAGAAAGGTATGACCGAAAAGGCAATCTGATGGTGCTCCACAGTATTTAAATTTCTTGTCGATCTTGTCTCGACTTAGAGTACACCACTTTCTTTCCCAAAGAGATTATCCGAGATCATGACAAGATCAACCAGTTAAAACCTATTTCTCGCTCTTTTTTATTTTATTTTTCAACGTTTATTTCCTTTTATCTCCGTTAATCTTTTTATTAACGCGGTCGGCGGATAAATGAATTTACATAATCATATCAGACACGAGACTTTACAGGCGACTCGTTTTATATCATTTGATTTTAGTATTTGCTCGCAGGCGGATCCAGGATTTTTGAAGGGGGAGGGGGCCAATAGACAAAGCTTAACGGATCCTAAGCGACCTTTTGGTCTTCCTGTGGTTTCTGGCGGCCATTTTCGATGGCTGCGACGGAAACCTATAAAATGCGCAATTCGAGATAGAGAAAGAAGACACAATTTCTTACAATGGTCATCGGTTCCTTTTATTCCGGAATGATTTTCAAAACACAAATAAACGTGAGGCCGACGAAATGGAAATTCCCAGATTCTGGCTTTTTAAAATAATTTCTTCCTTGATCATCCTTGCGCTATGTATGGGCTCAGGGACGAACATTTCAAATTTCAATGATACAAAAAGACGAATCAATTTAAAAAAAAGTCGCATTTCATATTTTGTTTGCTATTACTCACTAAGTACTTCGAGACATTTCCCGCCTTATCTGATGCGAAATGTCCATGAACACGAAAAAAAGCAGCTACTACGGCCCCCTTCTTATCCCTAGTCACGCCCCTCATCCCTAGCAACGCCCCTCCTCTCCCTAGCAACGCGCCTGTATTAATCATAGGAAGCAGACATTGTTCTCTTGATGAAATTCCGCATATGGTTTAATCGATTGGTGAATGTCGCAATGTTATTACAACCTTTAAACGTGACATTTTATTTACATTTATTTACAGGTTGTGTTTATTTTGAATATTACTATCGCAACATGGCCTATCGTAATGTCAGGGACGTGTTCTAGGTTTGTGTACATGAGCCAGGTGGCTCGAGTAATCAACAAATACATCGGGTTTTGTTGAATTCTGCATGTGGTAATGACATATATAGTAGAAATGTCAAGCCAATTTACAAATTTACTAAGGATGCATTTTTTTCAAACATTGGAGATTATAGTTTCAAATGTACATTCATCGGCAACACCTTCGTAAACGTACAGTGTTTATGACTTCTATTCGCGTAGTTTTGTTACACATCATTTTCACATTTACATCATTTTCAGCTCCATGAGTATTGAATTCGTGGCGAGGTATTTTCGGTACTGCCGTAATGTCATGTCTTTATTCCGAATACCTCTTTCCATTTCCTCGCAAATAGCATCCCTTCGTCGTGGTCTTAAGATTTTCAGAACTTTGTCCAGAGAAGCGGATGACCTTTTTTGCGTCCGTGCCGCACCTCTATCTTCATCATCTTCCGGTGAATTGATACTTTTGCTCTCCTTTTTGAAGAGATCATTCTTCTCTATTGTTGAATCAAACAATTCTGCTCTAAACTCACATACAGTTTTGCTCGAGCTTTCCTCCCCCGTAGATTCAACCACGTTAAACGTGTCTACCTCTTTTTGCATTTTCTTGGGTTCTTCTTTGATATTTGATTCTACTTTGGAGTACAAGTTCCCTTTGCTAAATCTTGAACAAAGCCTCTTTTTTAAGCTTGACATGCCGTATGACTACGCAGTAGACGATCACCTTTTTATAGCCAACTCTCTACATGAATTTCAATGCTGAAAAATAGAGATTAAAGACAGGAAGAAAAGATAACCGTCGAGACAGCGTCACTGATTTTCGCTATCAAGGCAGACGTCAAGAAGTCCAAAAAAACTAGATCAATTTTCTTCAGTGAGATATTCTGACTGCGATTATATACTAGTGTAAGAGTTTTAACCGTTTCTAGCTGGCTTCTAGTGCTGTTATGAGGATGTAAGTTCAAACAGGCCCGATTTATAGTCTGTTTGTTTGGCGCTAATGACGTCACATCACAAGTGACGGGAATCGATGGACGCGCAATCGCACTTGCTAATGAAACACCTGAGTAATCACAAAAAACCGTAAACAGCACTATGATATTACGGCAACTAAACCGCTGTAATCATATCTGTTGTCGTCGTATTACGCAAACTGAATAGCCCATTAGATAGCTGATTTTGCTTTCACCCTTAATCTAAACAAAACTAACGGAATTTTCTCTGCCGTTAACCTGCTGCGAATTAAAATGTTGATTTGTGACCGAAAGGCTAAACTTTTCTTGCCGGTTAAGACACCAGTGTGCAGACGTGTTTTCTTTTTCATAGCGTATCCACCAGCGGATAATTTTTTTTAAATATTGATTTGCAAAAGTCACGTGATCGGCTGGATGACGTCATCACTCAAAATAAAATATTACCAATCAGCTAACATTGCCGAGTTTGATGTTTTGACCAAAAATGGTGCATTTAAGGCAATTTTAACTCACTTTCAAAACTTACTCTTTTTTTTTTTAACTCACTAGGCAACTTTCAAAATTTCAACTGTTTTAGCTTAGGATCCAAGCCTTAATACACTTGAGTATTACAATATATAAAATTCGATTCACAGCCATTCGCACTGAGCTGCATGCTAGTAGGAGTGGCCCTGTCAAACCACCGGCAGACGCTGTATATTGCGGCCCAAAGTTTGACTGTTTTAAGCAAGTCTCATGCGAAGAGGTATCAGATATTCTCGCAAAATCAAGTTTGAAATCCTGCGCGTTGGACCCAATGCCGGCAACTGTACTAAAGGGCTGCCATGACACAATGCTGCCATTTATTACCAAGGTGGTAAACTATTCGCTTCAAAGCGGTGTATTGACAGAAAACATGCAGAGAGGCCTGCTAAGACTTTCGCTTAAAGAAACCTTCGCTGGATCATGAGGTCTTCAACAACCACCGTCCCATCTCGAATCTCATGTTTCTTGCAAAAACTTGCGAGAAAGCTGTCGCGACGGAAATACCTGGAAAACGCGCAATTCCAGATAGATAGAGTAGACACAATTTCTTCAGTGTCTTTAGGTTCCTTGTATTACGGACTTATTTTTAAAACAAAAATAACGTGAGGCCCAAGTGCACTTACCAGAATTTTGCTTTTTAAGATATTTTTTCCTTGATTATCCTTGCGCTATGTATGAGCTCAGGGACGAAAAGCTCAAATTTCAATGACACTTTACAAAAAGTCGCATCAATTTAAAAAAAAGTCGCATTTGATATTTTGTTTGCTATTACTCACTAAGTACTTAGAGAAATTTTCCGCCTTATTAGATCTGAAATGAGCTTATTTGAAGCGTCACTCATGTTTTTCCGTAATGTCGTGCGGGACAACAACTTGGAGGAACTGCTCCAGTCAGCTTATAAAGAGATCTATATCACCGAAACCGCACTACTTGAGGGTCCAGAATGATGTCGTGCGAGTCATCGCCGATGGAGGCTGTGTCATGCTACTATTGCTCGATCTTTCTTCAGCATTCGACACTGCAGATCACTCCATACTGTTGTCGAGGCTTTCGACCAGTGTTGGCACCGCTTGACAAGCCAGTACACTAGTGGTTTCAGTCCTACCTTTCCGGTCGTACCCAGTTTGTCCAGATTGGCAGCTGATTATCCTCAAGCCGGCCCCTGACATGCGGCCTACCTCAAGGATCGGTGTTAGGGCCAATTCTGTACCTCATCTACACCACCCCTCTTGGCGCTATCCTTCGAAGGCATGGAATTGGATATCACATGTACGCTGATGACACCCAGATATACCTAAGCTTTAAGTCCGCTGGAGAGGTAACAAGCGAGCGAACTAAGATGGAAGCCTTTCTCAATGACATCGATTCTTGGATACTGGCTAACAACCTAAAGCTAAACAACGACAAGACAGAGCTGCTGGTAATCCATTCGAAGCATCGCCCCCAGCCATCACTTCATGAGGTCTCGGTCGCAGGCACTTCTGTAACTACATCTGATTGTGCACGGAACCTTGGCGTGATATTTGACCGCACCTTGAACTATGAGACTCACGTTAGTGAAATATGCAAATCAGCTTTTTTATGATACAAGAAACATTTCACATGTGCGCAAACACCTTAGCCTCGACTCAAAAGATAAATTAGTACATGCTCTTGTGACATTCAGACTAGATAGTTGTAATGCCCTTTTGGTCTGTCTGCCAGACTATCTCATCAAGCGCCTCCAATATGTACTCAACTCAGCTGCGCGACTCATTACGTTTACGAAGAAATACGATCGTATACGCCAGATTTAAGGCAATTACATTGGCTCCCTGTGCAGCAGCGTATTGATTTTAAGGTTTTACTTCTTTATAAGGCTATTCACGGCATGGCTTCAGAATACATAAGTGATCTAATATGTTTCTACCAACAGACCAACCAAAGCGAGCACTTAAGTCCGCGAGTCAATTTTTATTGGCGCAGCCGGCACATAAACTTATTTTTTACGGCCTGAGGGCCTTCCGGGTGTGCGGATTTGATATTAAAAACTGCACATCTGTCCCAGTCCAAGCAACATTGCCTATATTTAGCCATAATCTTTTATATATTTACAGTTACACTTTTAACATTGCTTATATTTAGTCATAATCCTTTATATATTTATAGTTACAATTTTAACATTTCTTATATTTAGTCATAATCTTTTATATATTTATAGTTACTATTTTAACATTTCTTATATTTAGTCATAATCTTTTATATATTTATAGTTACAATTTTAACATTGCTTATATTTAGTCATAATCTTTTATATATTTATAGTTACACTTTTTACATTGCTTATATTTAGTCATAATCTTTTATATATTTATAGTTACAATTTTAACATTTCTTAAATTCAGTCATAATCTTTTATATATTTATAGTTACAATTTTAACATTTCTTATATTTAGTCATAATCTCTTTTAATATTTATAGTTACACTTTTATCGTCTTGGATTGTATTTTTAAATGGTATAATATTTATTTATATGTAATTTATTTTTGAAATTGTAAAGTGCATTTGGGCATATGGAAAATGCGCTATATAAATATTAAATTATTATTATTATTATTATTATTATTATTATTAAACATATATAACACCAAATGTAAAAACTGAACGATTCAAGAATTGCATTCAAACATTTAATGTAACTTAGTAGTTTGTCTTATTTTTTAAAATTGATTGTAACATAAGATATGTATTCTTATCCTTTGATAATAAAGATTATTATTATTATTATTATTATTATTATTATTATTATTATTATTATTATTATTATTATTATTATTATTATTATTATTAATCTTAGGCGGAGGAAAAAGGTTATTACAATATATAGAATAAGACACTGGCTCAATGCGGAGCTCGGGAACAATGTTCTTTAGCATTTTTTTTTTCAATAGGGCTAACATTCGAAAAGACAGCGCAGCTAAGCCTACTCTATTTTACAGTAAACGCGAGCAACATACTTCGACGGTGCTTTTTTTAGTCATATCATAATGAACGAAAGATTATTTTACCGGGTGACAGTACATTTGACGTGGTAACATTAAACACCAACCTTGTAAAGAAGATGTACCTCCGATAACACCTCATGCCACAGGAAGTCCAAGTAAATAATTGCAAAGACCACGGTATCCCACAGTACTTGTCCGCCCTTCCGGTTTTAGTATTTGCTCGAATAAGCGCCTCCCCCAAATAAGCGCACTAGCATAGCACACATTGGCACTAGTCGGTACAGTCTATTAACCGTGCCGTTGGGCCACGGACAGCACTTATTAATAAGTGCCTCCCCCATATAGATAGATAGATAAGATATTTATTAAAACAATAGTAACAGGCAAACGTGTATCTTTACAATTCAACCAAAACTATTATTTGTAAATTCATAAACATTACTGGATACTACATTAGAGATCTATGTACTGGATTAGGTCTTTACAAAATTAAAAAGGCATCTGTTTATAAAACAACGCTTAAGAGTGACCGTCTCAGACCAAGAAATTTTTTGTTCAGAACAAAAATACAATCTTTTACCAGGAGATAGCCCTTGATGACCTTAGTATTCTGTGAAAGTTTGAAACGAATCGGATAAATATTTATGGCTTCAGAGGGGAAAATGTATTTTCCGAATATAATTAGCGATTTTTCGGTATTTTTCGACTTGAACAGAAAATGTCTAAAAAAACAAAATTAAGCCGGGAGGCAAAAATCAAACTTGATTGATAGAAAATATATAATTACAGATATTTGGATTAGGTCGTTGGTAGTTTTAGTATTTTTCAAAATTTTTAACAGATTTTTCAATTATTTTTTGTTTTTCGTACTCCGTAAAATATATAGATTTAGGCACTGCCTAAAAGCGGAGCCAGCATAAACACCTTTTGTGTTGACTGATCAAAGGTATTATTGGGGGATCTAGGATCCTGCTCTCTACTGAGATTTATTTATTGTACCAACCAAATGGATCCAGGCCTTATTCAATAATTTAAATTATGCAGTACATCAAAGTTAACAAACACAATTCCTGGTGTGAATATGGCTGTCAAAGTTGTCAAGAGTCTAATGGTAAATTCTTATGTCCCATCATAGAAGTTTATAAATATATTTTTTTAATCAAAACAATACTCCGACAAGCTTTGCCCTTGTGCAGAATAGGTCATGGATGTAACAGCATTCCACAGATTTGAAATAATATATTTAGACTGTTTAGATGCCATACTGTAATTTTTATGTATTGATTTAGTGGCGATTCTCTCCTTCATTGGACCGAATATTCAGAAAAATGTCTGGAAATTAAAATCCGAAAATATATCTCCTTTCATGCATTACATATTGGTGCACCCACCATTTACCATATAGTGGCCTTGTTGTTGGTGCCCTACTCTAAAATGAATGCAATGAAGAAAAAACAGATTGACTTTGGAAGCAAATCCTAAAAAACATCTAAGGCATCACTGACAGTGCTAAAATGCTAACTTCTAATTTCAAACCAAACCCTTTCATATACACCCAGTAATGCATTATATTTTGGTGTTTTTAGAAACCCTGGATCCAACCATTCCAATGAAATAAATCTAAACCTTTAAAATAAATGTAATGGAAAAGAGACTTGGAAAGGAAACCCTAAAAAGAAGATATAAGTGAAAGTACTAAATGAAAATTTCTAATTTAAAAATCAAATCTGTTCATTAATTTATTTTTGGTGTAGAGGGGAAATAGCAAAGAGCATCAATTGCCTAAAAAAAGTCAACAGGGAGAAGGAAAAGAAAGAATATGACTCTTCTTTAAATGTTTGAAAAGAAAATATAATAACAATAATGTGATAATTATATTCTGTACTTTCCTAAAATATCCCCTTTCCCATTATCTTTAGGTTAATAAAGATACAGATTTATTATTTAAAAAGCAAAAGTTTGTTTTTAGTTTTATAATATAATATAAGTATCTTGTTCTAAAAAAAACCCTATTGAGTGTGTACTGCTGAATCACATAGTAATGCCCTAGTCATTTGAGCCCCCTACCTTATGGTCCTACTGCTGAATCACATAGTAATGCCCTACTCATTTGAGCCCCCTCCCTTATGGTCCTGGGGAAGCCAGGGGTTAATGTGGGGTTTTAGATTACTTTTTAACCAGAATATATCAAGAGGGGTGGTGGTATTGATTGTTTTTGACTCTTAACTTGGAAACAGGCTTTTATTAAAGTCTAATCCCCCACCCTTTCCTGGGACCATGTGTGTGGGGGTATCAAATGACTAGTGAATAAGAACTCCGTACTGTCTTTCATACATGTCTTTCAAGACATGGTTTTCAATTCTCATGTCTTCCAGTCTTTAGCATTCATCTTGGCCCTCAGGTAGTCCCTGGTTCATAAAAGAGTAAAATTTCTTTCAAAACAATCTTTTCATCAAGACATTTATAATCTGACTAATTTCCACAAATATTTGAAAAAATAATAATAAACACATGAGATGTAAGATGCAGACAATAACAATACCTATTGGCAACAGGGGTTGAATTTTGTTTTGTTTTTATCCTCGGTAAGGAAAATTTCTCTTGTAAGTTGAAAAAGTTGCTGTATCTTCTAAGGATATGTATCTTCTTAGGACTAAGAGCACAGGATATAAAGACAAGAACGGTCTTCTTTACCAGTATATGACAAATGCAACACGATATTGGTTAGCCTTTATGAAATATTTCAACAGAATCAAGAATAAAGATAGAACAAAGAAGTCAAAACAAAAGGTGTTATGCTCATTCTCAAAGCAAACAAAAAGGACAACAAAAAGCCCAATAACTGTTATAATCTCAATAGACAAAAGAAATCGTCGTCTGAAACTCACCTTGAATTTTGTCGCTTTTTTGTGGTTTTGTTCGCTTTTTAATGTGAACTATTACTTACTTAAATTTACTAGCAAAAACCAGACATATCCTTACATAAATCTTGGCGTGATTGAATGTTAGTAGATCTCCTCTAATTGACTTTATCCTTAAGTCACAAAATTTGAGGCAAAAAGAAATAATCAACGCATGACAAGAACTTTTCCCTTGCTTTGTGCTTGTATTAAGCCGCCATTACGGGGCCGAGTGAGGCCTGGGAGTTGCGCGGCTGACTGACTGGCTGGCTGGCTGGCGAGTGACACCACAGGGTACCCGCGCGATGACCACAAAACCAAGTCGCATAGTTATACCATATTTCTATACCTATGGAGCTCCGCGCGCGGCCTACGGCCGCGCTGGCTCCGCTATAAGCCCGGAAAACGAGGTCGATATCTTCCATGGGACGTGGAATTGCACAATTCTTTTCACTCTAGGTATACAGCACGTATTGTACTTCCAATATATCAAATAAAATTTTGTGGCAATTAAAAACACGAGTTTTGATGAGGCGATAAACAGCCCCCACTGAGCGCTCATATTTCAACAATTGCAAGACAATGGCTGTCGTAAGAGCACATACCTTTGCATCAGGGCACCTTTTATGGCCAAAATAAGTTCATATAAATGCGAAACGTGGTCCTGGTAGACTCTAAATAACATCTTACGAGGCGTATCTAACCGTAGAAGTTCAAAAGAGCACTCGATAACGCTAGGTAAACCATTCGATCGACCTCGAATTATACGCAATCGTACGCCACGCTTCCCGTCGAATTTAGTCCTTCATAGAAAGCTGTACTAGAGACATTACAGTTTCCTCGTGTAGGAACTAATTTTGGTTCTATTGTTTGTAGCTTGTAAGAGATTTCTTGCCGTTTTTTTACCAATTTGAGGCCGTCTTTGTATCCGGATTTCGCCGCTGAGTTAACTGTCAACGATATAAACAATGAATGCGTGACAACACCACAGAAAGCCCATGTAAGCACAGTTAGTTAGTAGTGTACAGCCGGAATCAACATAACATTTTATTATGGCTCTGTTTCACAATAAACAGATACCTTGACACGAAGTCTGTTGCGTGTATTTTATAGTTTATTATATCAGCGATAGAACTGGAAAAAGATATATAAGTACACGGCAAAAACGTGTTTTTTTAACTAACTGTGCTTACATGGGCTTCCTGTGGTGTTGTCACGCATTCATTGTTTATATCGCTGACAGTTTACTTGGCGGCGAAATCCGTAATACAAAGACGACATCATATTCGTAAAAAAAACGGCAAACAATCTCTTACAAGCTACAAAAAAATAGAACCAAAATTAGTTCCTACGCGGGGAAACTGTAATGTTTCTAGTACAGCTTTCTTTAAAGGATTAAATTCGACGGGAAGCGTGGCGTACGATTGCGTATAATTCGGGGTCGATCGAATGGTTGCCATGTCGTTATCGAGTGCTCTTTTGAACTTCTACGGTTAGATACGCCTTTTAAGATGTTATTTAGAGTCTACCAGGACCACGTTCGCATTTATATGAACTTATTTTGGCGATAAAAGGTGCGTCGATGCAAAGGTATGTGCTCTTACGACAGCCATTGTCTCGCAATTATTGAAATATGAGCGCTCAGTGGGGGCTGTTTATCGCCTCATCAAAACTCGTGTTTTTAATTGCCACAAAATTTTATTTGATAAATTGGAAGTACAATAAGTGCTGTATACCTAGATTGAAAAGAATTGTGCAATTCCAAGTCCCATGCAAGATATAGGCCTCGGTTTCCGGGCTTATTTACGGAGTACGAAAAACAGAAAATAATTGAAAAATCTGTTAAAAATTAAGGAAAATACTAAAACTACCAACGACCTAATCCAAATATGTACACTTATATAATTTCTATTAATCAAGTTTGATTTTTGCTGCCCGGCTTTATTTATTTTTTTTTTCGAAAAATACATTTTCCCCTCTCAAGCCAAAAATATTTATTTATTCGTTTCAAACTTTCACAGAATACTAAGGTCATCAAGGGCTATCTCCTGGCAAAAGATGGTATTTTTGTTCTGAACAAAAAATTTGTTGCGCTCAGTATGTACACGAGGCAGAATGTAGTTATGGCCTTTAGCTCTCAGACACCTATTCCTTGGAGGGGGCATTTCTAAAGCACACTAGCATAGCACACATTGGCACCAGTCGGTAGAGTCTATTAACCTCGCATTTGGGCATGGACAGCATTTATTAATAAGTGCCTCTACGGAATAAGCGCGCTCCCCCCCTTCCCTCCTTCCCTTCAAGAATAAGTCCCTCAAGCGCCTGGGTCTGACTAGGTGCACTGACGAATGAGGTTGTACATTGCATGGAAGGAAAGTCAAGAACTAACGCCACTATTTGAAGTTGCTACATTTTATCTTTGGAAGCTTCCTTAATTATGATTCAGACAGGAACGTTATAACTAAGTTAGGTGGAATGAGACCTTTAGAATTGATATTTTTCCATTTTGTTGCAATTAAATAGTACTTCAAAAAAAATTGTTTAATGGTATTTTATTTACTATCAGTTGCTATGGTAACCAGCCAACGCCCCTTAAAGATCATTTTAATAGCCCCACGCCAACGGTTCTAGCTCTTGAACCACTAAAGAGAAGACTCATAAAATATGTTCCACATAGTTGGACCTGTGTTATGGACTAAAAAAATATCAAGATTATTATTAGGATATTATCAATTATATTGATTATTTAAAGTCACCGTATATCCAGTTCAGGTCCATAAATAAAATCCTATATAAAAACCAAAATTTTTAAAAGTTTCAATTTTTTTAGTCTATAAAATAAAACAACTATTTGGGAGTTATTGCAGCAAATTTTACTGCAGTCAGTGCTATAGTTTTTGAAAGAGAACTGTTGAGCTATACGCATATGTGGTAAAAAGCATATTTTGAGTAAATGAGACTTAAAGTTTTAATTGTCCACTTGGCTAAAATTCTGTCACAAAGACATAGTCAAACTGCCTAAAACTGGCCAGATCCATAGGTAGTTCCCTCTGCTTGGACCTTCTTGTCATATTTTTTTTTTCTTAAGCCCTCTAAGGACTTTCCTTCGCTTTTTGGTGGTATCCCTGTGTTTATATTCCGCACCCTGGGTCCTTTCCCTATCTATAGCAGTACATCCCTCCTTTGTGTATCGTCCTGCCTCAATGTGGACTCCCTCCAAGAGCTTTATCACTGTTTGTGAGCCAATGTTGAAGTAGGCAATGGCATCATACAAACCAAGCTCAAGGGTGTCCCTTCCTACATACACTTCTTTGGGGACACGCTGCCAAATCATGCTGTTGAGACACTCTGCCAAATCATGCTGTTGAGACACGCTGCCAAATCATGCTGTTGAGACACGCTTCCAAATCATGCCGTTGAGACACGCTGCCAAATCATGTCGTTGAGACACGCTGCCAAATCATGCCGTTGAGACACGCTGCCAAATCATGCTGTTGAGACACGCTGCCAAATCATGCTGTTGAGACACGCTGCCAAATCATGTCGTTGAGACACGCTGCCAAATCATGCCGTTGAGACACGCTGCCAAATCATGCTGTTGAGACACGCTGCCAAATCATGCCGTTGAGACACGCTGCCAAATCATGCCGTTGAGACACGCTGCCAAATCATGCTGTTGAGACACGCTGCCAAATCATGCTGTTGAGACACGCTGCCAAATCATGCCGTTGAGACACGCTGCCAAATCATGCCGTTGAGACACGCTGCCAAATCATGCTGTTGAGACACGCTGCCAAATCATGCCGTTGAGACACGCTGCCAAATCATGCTGTTGAGACACGCTGCCAAATCATGCTGTTGAGACACGCTGCCAAATCATGCCGTTGAGACACGCTGCCAAATCATGCTGTTGAGACACGCTGCCAAATCATGCTGTTGAGACACTCATTTTGATTTGGGTCCATGTAGACATTTAAGCAGAAGTTCATCATTACTGAGCCTCTGATAGATTGGCTTTATCTTGTGGATAATGGAAGAGGGTAATCCAACACCATGCTTATATAAATGTCTTGTTTCATTAGCCACAGCCTGCTGGTACTTGCACCAGCATTTTGTTCCTTTGGGGCAGCGGTCATGGAGATTTTGATCCTTGTTGGAGGCACAGTGCATAAGACTCGCAATTATGGCATTTCTCATGCCTTCCAAATTGCCAACATTCGATCGTATGGCAATGACATAATAGTTTTGAAGTCTATCTATCATGGCATCAGTCAACTTTCCTCTTCCTCCTAGTCCGGGCGTTTCTTTTTTTAGTTTTCGCAGAGCAGTTCCAACTCTTTTCTGCTCGTGGCCAATACACTCCTTTTTCTCAACACGAACCCCATCATCTTCATAAATGTTCTCTGCCTGCTTGAATCTTTTACTATCGTCATCACCATATAGTTCAGAATATCTCAATTTCTGAGTGTCCCGAGACCGACTAAACATTCGCTCCATTTCCTCAGACTCCATAGAGGGGGAAGACCCCTTGTAATTTGATTTACAGTTATTGTGGTCTGCCCTCCACAAAGCATACTCTTTACTGTCTTTCTCTAAATTGCCATGTACCTGACATTGTTTACAATTCAAGGTGAGGGCTTCTGCATCGAGAACCTTGCCGCTTGAGATTGAAATGGCTGTTACACACCCATTACTAGAGGAAAACCCCCTCTTCTGCCATGTTCCGTCACAGGAAACTCCACAATTCATAATTGTTCCAGGCTCTATACCCTCCTTCAAATGCAATTCTTGCCCAGCTTCCAGCATTGAATTCTTGGCAATATTCTTTATAACTTTTATTATTGTTCTTGAATTTTTGCCATAAGCTCTAGCAGTAGGGGGTGGAGGCATGTTAATATATGTGCAGAACTTTTTTGCACCACTGTGTCCTTTCCCTATTGAGCGCATAGAATAAACAAGTCTTCGATTAACTTCAAAGCTCTTGGTCTGCTTTTTTGAAGTAAAAAATTCATTCTTCCAACCGCAGTTGTTACATAGAAGCCTTAGATGCGAAGCACATCCCATTCTGCCCATGTGGTTTTCCATTAGACAAAGACTGTGGTGACCACATTCGGCACATCTGAGCAGTGAAAACACATCACATAGGATGTCCATATCCATAAATCGGTAGCCAGGTACATAAACATCTCCTGATTCAGTGTTATGCTCGTTCAAATCTTGAAGAGGATCAAGCTTTAATCTTTAAATAACTTAATTGCCACTAGCGAGCTAATCCGGCAATGGGCGGTCAGCGGAGGCTGGAAGGAACGAAACAGACCTTGATGTTGAAGCTTCTTGCTGAAGCGCTTCCAAATATTGCTCGATCGAGTCTTCCCTGTTGACCTCGGTTTTCTTTGATTTCTTTGGACTAACAAACCGATTTCCATGGAAATTCCTTTTTTCGACGAACTGCCCTAGCTTTACCCATAATAAAGCCAAGAAGTTGATTTATAAGCGAGTAAATATGAAGTTTTAGCTGTAAAGTTGTTGATAAATAGTTTTTTCAATGTACCATGTTAAAAACACATAACTAATGGACATATAAGGGCTAATAAGAAAAAAATACAGTTTCTTCAAAATTGGTCCAAATTTGGGTGTCATACCACGTTTGCACGATATGGACAAAGAACATCCACCCCCCCCCCCCCCCCCTCCCGTTTTGAGTAAAAAAATTGAAAAGTAAAAGTCACTTTGTTTGAAGAAAATAAATGTCTGAGGGACGGGAGGTACTGTCCATTTTCCGCCGCCTGCTTCATATCAAGAAAATTTAGCCAAAAGTTGTCGTTTTTGACAAACGTGGTCACTTCCACATAAGGAAACTAACATATCCCTTATTTGGAAAAACTGCATGATTCTTGTCATTTTTAAGGTTGCCGTACCGCAGGTGCTTCGTAAACTTTATGAATTGTAATCAGAAGAGAAAAACGGTGACTGTGACCTTCCTTGGTCAATGGAGAAAGTATCGAAAATAAGATTCCTCCCTCAAAACGACAACGTTTTCTTCATATGGATTTTGATGACGCGACAAATCCAACTCAGCATGATGAAGTATTGTTAGATCTATGTGACCATTGGATCAATTATAATCCGTCTATCCCGCCATTATCCACCTACCATTTTGAAACCCTAGATCTGCCCCCTAGATTTCCTTTTCTAAATGGGCCTAAAGAGCCTGGGGAGAGCGCGCGGGGGAGCTGTGACTTTCTAAAACACTCTCTTTACCGTCCAAATCCACAGGGAGCCCAAAATAAACGCTGTTTTCTCATGCAAGAACGACTAATAAAAGATTGTGGAGAAAATTATTAATTTAGGGTGCAGGCAGACGGAATTTATAAATTCTGTAAAGAACCACCACCCCCCCCCCCCCCCAAATTTGACAACATAAAGGCATCTTATTAGTTTTAAGGCAATTTTTTTGACAACATTTCACACAAAAAACGCTTTACTCGTCCCCTCTCAGAACAGCCGAATTCCGAGCTAAACAAGCAACCATTGCCTGGGCTACCTGTGTTTTCTAGTGATAATCTCTACCACCAAATGTGGTCGTTTACCGAGTCTCCGAAATGTCTCCCAAAGGACGGGCGAGAAAAGGAATACTTCGATGCCACCAGATTTAGCAAAATGGCACAAATATCACAAATAAGCTGAGTGTACTTAGCTCCTCCAATTCCAAATATTGTGTAAATTTGATTTCCCGTTTGTTATCTGCGCACGGAAAAGCAAGAAGTATTATTATTATTGTAAGTGATTCTAGAAGGCATCCAGAAACGATTATTGAACGATGGGGATTACAAAAGCAATTGATGGAATCGGAGTTGATTAAAGAAAAATAATTACACTCGGACTCAATGACTTCCTGGAGAGAGGAGAGTCTAAACTCTAAATAATATCCCAAAATTAGTAACGTATTTTGCAGATGCACTCAGCTGTGTAGACTACTCAGTGTTATTAAAATAGGTGTTCTCAGCATCAATATTATTAGTTCTGCGTGTTAAATCATTATATATTTTTCTCTGAGGCATTCTAGTATTTTTTTCAGTCCCGTTATCGAGACTGTAAAATATCGAGCATATTTAAAAATCATGCTATTTTACTCGTTGCAAGCCGTTATTGGTTCCTTGCTTAGAACACACCAAATCGTGTTTATTGATTTAATCTTTCTCTTTAATCATGCATTTATATGCAGTTTTGTGCACAACAAGTACACCAATGAAAACAAATTCTTTTTCAACTGAAGTTAAACCTTGGTTACATCAAATTTTTGCATACAAGGAAAACAATAAGGAGTTATCCATTTCTCGAGACGTTTATTTCAATCAAATTTATGAAATGAAAGAAAGATGAAATGTGTATGCCTTATATCATTTGCTTTACTGAACCTTCATTATTTCCGTTGATAGTGTTTGTGAAAAATAGTGATTTTTTTGTTAGACAAAAGAATTAATCATCGGCACGAACAACGCCCAAAGAGTTTTATTACCGCTCTCTTGAGAGCGATAAACCTGTAATCTTTTTAAAATAATCTTGGTTTGTTATAAAGGCTAGGTGGGAACGAGAGAAGAGCGGATCTATTTACACATGAATTAAGAAAATAACGTTTGGTACTTGGCTTTATTACTATGAATAATCCATAACTGATTCTAAGCTACTGGGGTTTCACTGGTGATTAGTATTTTAGGGAAAATTATCACTTTTAAATGAGCAACACCATCTGAACAAAGTCTTATTTTTTGTACTAATGAAAACATTACAGTGTTTTTTAACAGTGTACAAAACAATCATTTATCACGACAAAGAAAAATGATTGCGTGGACTCTAAAAGCTCAGCTATAATGAGTTTCCTTTCGTTATCAGTAGAAAGACAGTGTTTCATATCAAAATTCGATCATTTGTGAACGTGATATTTTTGTTTTTGTGGTCGGGGTGAGATTATCATGGTATCCGTCCCAATGCAAAAATTGAAAATAATTTTGTTGAAAAATTGCCGTGTTATTACTAGAACTTTTGTTTCCTTGACTAATATAGCCATGAATTGAGTCGGCCATAACTTCTTACCACAAACTAAACGCCTAAGGGCTTTCTTGGAATAAACTATCCTCGTTACTCATAGATCGATTAGGTTTGTCTTATTCCCCGGGCATCTAAAAGGTTTTTATTTTCGATTGCTTGCAAGATAAGGGATTGTCAGGCTATGAGACATGGGAATATAACGAAGGTATTTGTAAAAATATTTGTGATACAAGATATAGAATATCTTTAATCTCTGTACTAAGTTATGACCCATACTGTGTTTTAATGAAATGCTACAAATTTTTGGAAGTCAATAACAGACTTCTCAATAAACAAATCATTACTGAATATTCAAACATCACTAACGTTTCAACATGTAAAAATTTCACGATGAGAATAAAGTTTCCTTAGAGTCTCCAATAAATGTTGTTTCTAGTTTTTCGTTCGCGAATCACTGGGTCTATATTTGATTGCTGTTCTCTTCCAAAAGGCAAAGGTTATAAATAATTCGTTATGTTTTTTTTATATTTTTCTTTTGCGTCTCTGTCCTGTGGACACGACTAGACTATTTTCTTTTTCCCTATATGACTTTATTACTTATCCATAGGAACCCCTTGGCGAGGCCGGCTGACGTTCCACAAGTGATGATAGCGCGTTTATATGGACTGTTGTATTCGATGTTTTGCTCTGACCAAGCAGAGACATTAATCTTGTTTTGGGTCGCACTAGCAGGGTTTTCAAGCCCTTGCGGAAGTTCTCTCCGAACACAAAGCAAATCAGAGGGTTAATCGCAGTGTTGGCAAGTACTAGGTACTTAGCCGTTGCGAACAAGATATCCCAGTACGCAGGCTTGGTAGTGCAGTTAACCACCCATCGCCAAGCGAAAGCCACAACCATCAGCATCGTGCAGTGGGGAAAGTTGCAAATCGCTAGCACCGCCACGACGGTAAGCGCTAGCCGCATCACCCGCGCGTCGTTAGAACTGCGTCGCGATTGCCTACACGGGGCCTCCGAAGAGCGTCTACGATCACCTGCAGCCTTCTTGGACTTCTCCACACCTAAGACCATCATAGTATACAATACACAGACCAGAATCCAAGGGAAAATACCAAAGATTACGACCAAGAGGACGACTTGAATTGTCATGGATTTAAAGTGGTCGAAAGCAGGCTCCCAACTGACGACGCAGTAGCGGGCCAACCCAACCGTGCGGATTTTAGCGACGTAAAACCACGGAGCCGTGTACAAGATACCAAGAAACCAGGTAAGAATGATGGTCGCCGTACGCGTCTTACCAGTTATGAGATCTCTCTTCATCGGCAACACAACCGCACAAAAGCGATCGATAGTAATACAGATCATGCTAAGTATAGATACTACAGATGCTGTATCGATAATGAAGGGTAAAAGTTTGCACATGGCTGCACCAAACTCTCCGCTTATTTGCCATTCATGAGAGCCGCTTATTATAGGAAATAACTCGCGGGGAACATAAAACGCAGGCATTATTATATCGGCAACAGCACGATTAACGAGAAAATAGTTCATTGTCCGCCGCAGAGATTTAGTCTTCATGATGACTGTGATGAGGATAATGTTTCCCATCAGCGCAGTAATAAAAATCATGCACAGCACAGTAGACTTGATGGCCACAGAACTACGGCCATCAAAACGGCTCTGAATCCCCGAGCAGTTGGCGACAGTCGAAGGCGCATGAGTCGATGATAAATTCATTTTGTCGAAACTCAAAAGGTTTCAGTTTCCTTAGTGTGTTCGCGTCCTTTGTAAATGTCGACGGGGGATTTGTCCTTTTGCTTACCTCCTGTAGAGTAACGCACAAAAATCATTTTTGATATTCAAAGCACGTCTTTAAGCAATTATTATCAGACCTCAGGAAAAGCCAGCTCCTGTGCAGGGAATTCGTCCAAGCTACGCGCCCTGGCTTTTAAAGGGGAGAACAGGTGTAATCGTTGCGTGCTCGTGGAGAATGTTCTGCGCTGTCTTCAATACGCAACGGAGCCCCTTTTGCCTCGAGGAAGCTAACTCACTTTGTCACTCTACCCTTGTAAGCTTTGATCCAATAAATCTCATAGCCAGTCAACCCACACACTCTGACTTTTCCTCAAAATTGTCGCTACTTATAGTTGCATACGATGGCCTATGACGTCACAACCGGTCCACCTAATCATTGGCTCAAAATCACGATTCATTCGTAATTGCTATTGATAAAGGATTCCGGTGAGATTCGCTAAGTGTGTTTTGAGAGTTGTAGGAGTAAAGAGGTGGTTTGTATTTTACAGCCTTCCGCTAAATAGACTGACCTTTTCCCTGCAATTCGCGCCACTTTAGTTTTCTAACTATTATTAGCTACGACATTTATTGTTCTGTTATGACTTGAAGGTCTACGAGAGCTCCTTGTGTACACTACACATGCCGGAGATGGATTATATAGACACTCACGCAGTATCCTGCCAGAATTAAAAGATACTTAAGAGCACCGAATTATTTTAAAGGAGCACATGCTTGAGACAAAACAACGCGTCAGTATCCATCTAGTAAAGAGAAATAATCGTAAATTCAAATTAAAATTAATCATATAATTTGAAATGACCTGGAATCCTCCAGTTTTTTTATCTGCAGTCTCTCTCAGAAGATCAAGTGGGATTGTTTTCAAGATGTCAAAAAAGGCCAAGCTTAGTAATTAGACCAAACCAGATAAATCAAGCGTCTCTTGTGAGCCACTTAACTGCAACAGATAGCCGATAAACTGCAGTACAAATGGTTTTCCTTGCACTAATAAAATTCGTAACATGAGCAACAACATTTAGTAACATTTGATTGATGGATCAATTTTTCTAAGTGAAAAGGTTAAGAATAAAAAGATCGTGATGAAATAGCGAGGGTTTCGTGCTGCCAAGACTAGAACATGTCATTGATTGAAAGATAAAAAAGAATATCCCCTTCGACTTAAACTAATTGACAAAACCACGGATTTTAATTTATCATGAACTCGACAAACATGTGTTCTTTTCTTCATTGTTGCCAATCTGTCCATCAAAGAGAAAAATAACGTTTGCTAAGAACGTGATTTTCCTAAAATGATATCGTTTTGCTTTGGACAAGTGCGCGAGTGAAATGTACTAATAGATCTATAGTAACAAATATGTATAATAAAAACGTAAGGGATAACTATAGGTATGAAAAATCGCATACATGAAACACAACCAATTTTAATATGTAGACAATTAGGCATCGGCATAGTATGACGAGAGAGATATAGCAAGAGGAAACATAAAAATCGTGAAAATTTTGAGATAAAACCTCTTCCATTCAATCCCTCCCTATTATTCTTTAAAAAGGATTTCTTATTACATGTTATTTTACTAGCTCCACCCTTTTGCCGACTTTATGTTTTTTACCCGTTGGCGCCAGTTCGCCCCACAGAATTACCTGAATCACAACAAAATCTAACTTTCTTGATCAACGGCTTAAGATTACAACTCTGGTTGTGTAGATGTACTATCAGGAGACACATTTCAAAAATAGCTGTCAGAAATCCACGCATACATCATATACTTGTCACGTAAATAGCACTTTAAGCACCATTTATATCCCTCACAAGTAGAGCTACTCGTAGAATACTTAAAATGGTGAAAAGCTACACTTTAGTGAAACATCAAAGCTAAATTTGCCTTGACTCGAGCCGATGTATTAAATATTACTCGGCGAAAACGTGCGGCAATCAGTGCACTTATTACGCAGGCCGCCATTACCGCATTACCGCCATTTTACCGTTTCATTGCCCGGTCGTGACGAGGACGGACGTTCTAGCCAAGGCGCCTTGAAGACTGGGACATTCTTGACGTAACGGAAATAAATTTATGTATTTTACATATTTCTTGGTTACTTTCTTATTTGAATTAGCGGCATTTTTGACACGAATTCTAACAGAATATGGGCTGAAGCAATTGTTATATAGGAAAACAAACAGAAATAAAGTAAATAAAAATCATGAAATAAAATATTTATCCGTGATAAAATGAATTTAGGGAGACTGCAAATTAAAACAGCTTCGTACACTTCGTACACAATTCAACAACAGCATATTATCATTAATTGTAACAAGCCACAACAACAACAACATCAACAGCCACTTTCGTCTTAGACAAAAACACAATAATAATGCCCGTAGAATAAATCTGCAAAAGATCAGGGGCGGCGGACGGGGAGGGGCAAGGGGGGGCGCTTGCCCCCACCTCCTCTTTTCTTAGGGACTGGTTTTTTTTTATTTATTTACATGAACGCGCGGTTTTTACTTGTATCTTAATAGTGCTACAAGTTTTACATGAAATCGATTGCTTGAAAGAAGACGATTTTTTTAAAAAAAAAAATTATCAAAATAGATTAATACTCCATTAAGAATTGATCTTAAAATGTTAGAATTGATAGACCGACGGTAGGTCAAACCCAGCGGGCTCAAAGAGCCTTGCGCCCTTTAACGTAGTCCCTCTCAACGGGCTTCCTGTGCTTGAGGATGGCCGTGATACCACAGGAAACCCGGTTATAATACCCTTACCGTGATACCACATTAAACCCGATCACAGCCCCTTGGCCGTTATACCACAGGAAACCCGGTTAGAACCCCCTGACTGTGATGCCACAGGAAACCTGGTTAGAACCCCCTGACCTTGATACCACAAGAAACCCGGTTAGAACCCCCTGATCGTGATGCCACAGGAAACCCGGTTAGAACCCCCTGACCGTGATGCCACAGTAAACCCGATCACAACCCCTTGGCCGTTATACCACAGGAAACCCAGTTAGAACCCCTTGACCGTGATAACACAAGAAACCCGGTTAGAAACCCCTGACCGTGATGCCACAGGAAACCCGGTTAGAACCCCCTGACTGTGATGCCACAGGAAACCCGGTTAGAACCCCCTGACCTTGATACCACAAGAAACCCAGTTAGAACCCCCTGACCGTGATGCCACAGGAAACCCGGTTAGAACCCCCTGACCGTGGTGGCGGGCCTTGATTCGCGCATGTGATTAGTCACAAGTTTGCATGGACTTGAAACATCAGTTCACTAGAGCCAAGTTAATGTTCGCACCCTAGTTCGTATTGACCTATACTGTTCCCTCCCCTATTTAGTATTGACCTATACTGTCCCCACCCTTAGTTCGTATTGACCTATACTGTCCCCATCCTTAGTTCGTATTGACCTATACTGTCCCCACCCTTAGTTCGTATTGACCTATACTGTCCCCACCCTTAGTTCGTATTGACCTATACTGTCCCCACCCTTAGTTCGTATTGACCTAAACTGTCCCCACCCTTAGTTAGTATTGACCTATACTGTCCCCTCCCTTGGTTCGTATTGACCTAAACTGTCCCCACCCTTAGTTCGTATTGACCTATACTGTCCCCACCCTTAGTTCGTATTGACCTATACTGTCCCCACCCATAGTTCGTATTGACCTATACTGTCCCCACCCTTAGTTCGTATTGACCTATACTGTCCCCTCCCCTAGTTCGTATTGACCTATACTGTCCCCACCCTTAGTTCGTATTGACCTATACTGTCCCCACCCTTAGTTCGTATTGACCTATAGTGTCCCCATCCTTAGTTCGTATTGACCTATACTGTCCCCTCCCTTAGTTCGTATTGACCTATACTGTCCCCACACTTAGTTCGTATTGACCTATACTGTCCCCACCCTTAGTTCTTATTGACCTATACTTTCCCGTCCCATAGTTCTCATTGACCTGCTTGTATTGTCAGTTAAACGTGGACTGAAATGCTCTTCTATCTTTTTTTTTTTCTATTTATTTCCACCAGTTATACTGGTGCGGAAGGCACAGCAAAGCTAGGCTAGGCCCCAAATCAAGTACCCCCTTGAGTGTATTGTTAGTAAGCATTGTAAGCACTGTCACTGGGGGTGGTCACTGCCAGAGGGTTTATTGCGTCCCCAGTGGTTCTTTTACGTCCCTTCGGTTCAGGTTAATGTAGTGCAGCTTGAAGAGACGGGACCTCCGGTTTAGTGTCCTTATCCGAGAAGACTGGAAACACGGGAGAATAACTTCAACTCACTTGTGACACAAATTCGAACCAAGGCAGGAACCCGGAAAAAATCCCCAGTTTGAGCCAGGATTCGAACCTTGGCCACAGCGGTGAGAGGCCGACGCGCTAACACACTCGGCCACCCGTGCTATACATAGATTATCCTTTCGATCTATAAAAATTCTACATGTAGATTGTTTATCCTCCCGATCTATAAAAATACAACACGCATATTATCCCGTTGAGCCGTTATTGATCCATTTCTTATTTTAGTGAAAAAAATCATTTTCATAAAGATGGTACGTGGTGGCTCCCCAATAGCGATCTGAATTTCCTCCGTCTCAATAATCTCTCCTTTCCTCCCTCTTAATAATCTCGCCTTTCCTATCCAGCAGCCTGCATCGTAAAATAAATCAGTGAGAACGTAGTCAAATACGATCTAAAAGGCACAGTATGTTTTGACTACACTCTTTTTTTTATAAAAATATTTTTTATAAGAACGTTCAGCCTATGATTTCACAAATTGTTAAGAACATGTTAAGAACATGCCGAGGCTGAGATGCAAAATGGTCGGGTTTTGTTTGTGTTCTAAAATGCAGAATCGAACTGTGTTCATAATACACCCTTAAATATTATTGTTATTGATAATTTTGTGTAATTCTCTTTCTAAAATTCTTCGAGTATTGTATTATAATATACACAAAAACTAAAGAACATCGTTAAGAACATATTCAGCCTTAAAATTCTCCAAAAGTAAGAACGGCTCAGCCTCAACTGAAAATAAGACGTTCTTGTGAAAAAAAAGATTTTTTTCTAATAATAGAATGGCCGCGTCATAGCAAAAGTAGTTCGTTCCAGGTCCATCCTTGTGAATTTAATCCATCCATGGATATACTTGGGAAATAATTGTTATGACCGGTGGCAATTGTCAGGTCGTATTTTTGGAACAGATATTCCACTTTTGTCTTTCTGATTTAACAGCAAAATTTTGCTGCCAATTGGATTACAGAACTTGGCGCTTTTAAAAGACTAGAAGGCTCTACAAGTTTTAAACGAGGAATGGAGGCCAAGGTAAAGGGAATAAAAAACAAAAGATAATATTTGTCCAAAACACTTATATTTTCGTACGTTTTTCTAGCCTAAGGGATCGGTGAAAAAAGGCAATCTCTATAAAATCTCACTAAATAAAAGCTGTTTTGTGCCTCAAGCACACGCTTTCTTGTTTTATGTTAATTAGCACAGGATTTTCTTTATTTTGTGTGTGAAAAATTAAAAGCAAACCCGCTACTTTTCACCTGACCTGCAAGGGGTTCTTGGCAGTCCTATCCCGTTACCATGGCAATGACTTGGCGGGTCTGTGCCGATGTGTGTATAGCAAGTGTTCTTTTAAAGCTTAATTTTGTCTTTGTTAGATGTCAGGATTTGAAGCAACTTGCAAAAAATGATTTATTAAATAAGTTCTTTAGCCTCTCGAAAAAATAATGTGTTGAGAATATAATATTCAATCTGCTTGATTGAAATTTGACAACTTTATCCTGTTTTTTCATTTCGTTGCTAGTTTGCTCTCTATCCTTTGCAGACAATTTCAATTTTGAAATGATCCTTCTTAGTGGCACTAGTCGGTGTTATTCAAACATTTCATTCATTTCTACTTCCGTCGTTATTTTCTAGTTGCACTTATATTCTAGGGCGTTCCTATCAAGAAAATGTTCATGTTAAGCGTTTATAACAACACTAGATCAGGATTGGATTAGTAGTGCTGGATATACATTAAAACAAGTTTTCTTTCTGACATTCAGATGCTATCGGCAAAAAGAAAGACGATAGACCCAATTTGCGGCAGATCTCAAACACTTTGCGCATTCCCCCTATAGGCTATTTTTCTTTCGCATTTCCTTCTCTTTATTTGTTTTCTCTGTTATCCCTACCATAAGGCGGTTGTTATCCATTTGCGAGCTCATTTCCTACCAATAGATGACAGCCTTTAATGTCAGACTCATTTGATTATCTTAGGAATAAGACATAATTTTGTGCGTAGGTTTACAAAGGAGTAATTAGCGAGAGCTTAACGATGTCGGTGCGTGGAGATTTCATTGAGCGGAGCTTGCAAAGAGGCACAGGGCGCGGCGGCTATCAGACGGTTCCTACAATACAAGAAGCTGTCTCAAAGTCGCCACTGGTAAGCTATTTTTCTATTATATGCGCCAAAAACTCGATTAATTCGCAAAGTCTGTGATTACGTTGTTTGCAGAGCCAATACGCTGTTAAAGTGGCTGTGGCTTTATCTGGAAAGACCTAGAGGCATTTTAAGAAATCAAGATTAGCGGCAAACTAAACGGACGGCGAAAGCATTAATTAATTCATTCCTATTTCCAATTATCCACAAGTAGATCAAAATCCACATAGACTTGTATTCAATGAAAATCTTTTCTTTAGACACGCTACGGATGGGCTCGTATAAAGCGATCCTAGAAAACTTGAATAATTAAACAAATAGCTCGTTGCCATCAATTAATCCTTCAATCTTTTGTAATTAAAGGCCTTAACATAAAACATTACAAAAGAGTGGACCATTAGGGCGAATAGAAGTCTATTCAACAATGGAAGTCCCTTTGTTTGAGCAAGAAATCTCTTGGATACTGTTGTTAACAGTGCATATGTCTCAGTGACGGCAAATACCAAGGGAAGGTCCAGGGATATGGGGAAGGGAGAGAGAGGGAGGGGGGAGGGGGTAGTGGGTGCGTGGATGAATGGCTATCCACCTACCATTCGAACAGACTTTCCAGGTAAAGTTAACAAGTTCGTTTTCTATCTTTTCCGTACACGCTATTTAAAGTCTGGGTCGCCAGTAAAATATTAAGTATTGCTTGTACAGGGGAGGAGGTTATTTCGAGATTTAAGCACATCATACGCCTTCCAATATTACATGATAACAATAACAAAGGTGTGACTGATAAAGAATCTTTAAATCTTTAAAATTTCCAATTTTACGAGAGGTCGTTTCTCTTAGGCTATTACTTCACACGGAATAATAATGATAATAAATAATAATAATAATAATAATAACCGGTATAAGCAGAGTAGATAAGAGGTGCTGAACCCATGCAGACAATATACGTGGTGTTTGAAAGTTTGAGAAAATCACTGATTTTTAAAAATCAAAAGCCATGGCGAGGAACCGGATTAGGACAAGATGCTGTGCTTTGATGAAAAATGACGGTAAACTGGCTATTTTTTAGCCATCACCATTTCCTCATGGGCGTGCTAGAGACTGTGGGTTGTTTTCCTAAACATCTTTCTCTATTTCCCAGTTTTACAAGATTGAAAAAGGGGGTAGAAAAAGATAAAAAAGTATCACAGTTGTGAAATCTTTGGGAGTAAAAGGGGATGTGATTGTTTGATGAATGCTTCCAGACTCTGTATCAGACTGCTGATAAGGAAAGTAATGTATTTTGAAGACCTTCTTCAGAGGTCGAAATATCGGTCGACGACACACATACAGTATATGCTAATCGCTTGAAATCAGGCGAATATTCGACTTATAATTGACAGTGTCTTCCACTTTCCGAGCTAAAATGTCTAAAGATTTCAATCGATGCTTTAATTGATTTCTTTTAATATTATCGCTGTGGTTCACAGTTGCTGTCTCTTAATAAATCGCGCTCTTTCGTTAGGCAAGAAGAGGTGGATATTGGCGGTCCTGCGAAAACAACAAACGCAGTGGGTTTTGATGCTAGATGACGTAGGTTAATAACAATAATTTAAATGATCTTGCTGCTAACATGCACATAAAAGTCGAGACCAGAGAGATTGCCTGCATCAGTGAAGTTAGGAAGGAGAGGAGAGGAGAAGTTAGTCCGATAGAATACGCAATACCATCAACTCCATTCGCCGCGATAGTAAAGAAGAAAGCTACGGCCATCAGTTTGCAGAAGGGAGGTAAGGGGGTTTATGGGCTTGAGAATCAAACATGACGAATGAAATAAGCAGTGAACGCCAAGGTTTAACTGAAAGGGGTCACCTGTCCATCGTGACAAAATGAAAACTTGTGTTCAAGTGTATTAATAACACACAAGGATGTGGTGTGTGCATGATGTGAGTGAATCTGAAAGTTTTAACCCTTTTTTATTTTACTAAGTTCGTGGCTTATATAAATCGTTTAGATCATAAACTATTCCATGGTTTGTCAGAAAAAAAACTGTTTTCCCGTGTTAATGTTAATTGATGAGGAAAGATGTTAATAATGTATTTCCCTTTGTTCTATTAGTTTTAAGAATTAATCTCGTCGAGGATTTCTAATTAGTGAATTTGAGGTAATAACTTTTAAATTGACGCGCAGAAGGCTGTTTTCACTTGTGAAGGGTCATTATTATTTAGTGACGGTAAAAGATTCACGAACTTCGTGTAATGGGTCGTTATAAGGCAAAGTCTTTCTCAACGTATTGTCACTTCCTAATTTCGCTTTAAAAGTTAGATAGAACGACTGATAATTCACAAACGAAGGGCTTATCTTTAACCACCGAAGTGAAGATGCGCTGTCAAAATCTTAATATTTAGTTATCGCACCCCACATATCTAAAAATAACATACGGATAACGTTTTTACCAGAACATCCAATTACAACAAAAAACATTAATTTTTCTATACATTTTTAATCATGACCTTCAAAGATATGTCCTTTGCATCTAAGATAAATTTTTAGTGGTTCGACTATTTATTTTTAAAAGCATAATGTGAGGTGAGTCTCGGGATGAATTATTTCGTTGCTTCTTACTTAAAGCATTTCTTCATGTCCCTTGTCACTCGTGTTTTGTTGCTTCTTTACTTAATTCTCTCCCTCGTCACTAGGTAAAGTTAGCAGCCATTGAAATATTTCGTTGCTTCTTACTAAATTTTCTCTCTCGTCACTCGTATTTCGTTGCTTCTTACTTAAATCAGCTATTCTCTCTCTCGCCACTCGTATTTCGTTGCTTCTTACTTAAAGCAGCTCTTCTGTCTGTCGTCACTCGTATTTCGTTGCTTCTTACTTTAAATCAGCTATTCTCTCTCTCGTCATTCGTATTTCTTTGCTTCTTACTCTTCTTTCTCTCGTGAGTAGACGTAATTATCAGCTGTTGTCATAGACTGCATGTCGCGTGCGAGATTCTTTTTGGCTCAAACCACAGGATACAAACCCGGCTCGAACACCTACCTGCCAATCATCTCAGACCGTGCGCTTACAAGCAGTGGGTTTTATAAAAGCAGTGGGTTTTATACAAGAAGTGGGTTTTATAGAAACAGTGGGTTTTATAGATACAGTGGGTTTTATAGATACAGTGGGTTTTATACCTAGGACCGGGACCGTAACTGATTATCACAGCACAGCGAAACGTTTTTAAACCCATTTTTTTTTAACTGAATACTAGTACAACACCTCTCTTTACTGCACAAAGTATTAGTAGTGGATGGAAATGGTGCAATAGGCCGTTTTCACGATGTTGCGCGCGCATCCAAAATGCCACAAACTGGCGGCTGATCAAAAATGTGGACGACGAGGTATTTGACTTCGCGAAAGAAGCACTCTGGCAGCATTTCGTCTGTAAACTCGACTACGTATGCTATTTTAGATGAGCTATGGCCCGCCAGTCTGTGACATCGTGAGAAGGGTCTATTATTGTGAACAAGAGACCATCGTCTCTTGTCGTGAAACATCTAAAGCTACGGCCACGAAACCGAGTGATTGGTATTAAACAAACTATTTTTTATGCCCATAACGCCCCCGTGGTTCTTACAGTTTCAGGGGTGGGTTAAATTATCTTCGTTAATCAACGTTTATATCAATGCTATGCGTTCTTTATTCACAAGCACATCCCCTAACCACCACTCCCCCTCCCCCATCATGTAGAACGCCACTTAAATTGCACATGACTTGGATTACAAAAAGTAATTTTTTTTTATAAATGAAGCCGATATGTTGTTGTTCTCTAGGCTTTGTGGGATATTGGAAGTCTAATGGGTCGGACACCTCTGGGAATATCTTGTTTACATATTCATGGGACGATTTACAGAGCAAAACAGCTGCTGCTAAGTAAAGGTTAATCCCTTCCGTCAGGCTTCGTACTCATCTAATATTGATTTAATCTGTTGAGTAAATGTTATAGAATTGCCTGCAATGTTTTTCATCCATTGATAAATAACACGACAGGCGCATCTCTAAGGGTGGGCGATTGACTCCCGGGGAAAAAACATTATCGTAATAGACAAATCTAGTTAATATCTTTGATGGCATACATTCCACCCTCCTCTTTAACAAATCCTGGTCACACGCGGTTTGAATTTTTGAAACCATGATATAAGCAAGTCCTTCCTTTAAACTAAAAACAATGTTTTAGTTAATCGACCTTGACATCTAATGTATTTTTCTAACCAACAAAATAAAGATATTGACTATTTAGGTTATAAAGCCAAATTGCATTCAAATTGTATCCTGTTGATTTGTCGGAACACATTAGAAATTAGTCTTATTACTATTAAGAAACATGTTTCTGACAATGAGGCGTAACGTAGAGGTGTTTCTTGAATTAGAAGATTTTTTTTTTAATTTCGTTTTTTTATAAAACTTTTCAATAAACGGAAGCCGCTTTAGTCGATTTTTAACGCCTTTCCTCAATTGCTTTCTATCACGAGGACAAACAATCGAAAAGATTTTCAGACCGTGTGCTTGCAAGCAATGGGTTTTATTTACAGAAGCTTATGTTTAAACTATACTTATCATCAGGATCTATAGTACACTAACATAGCACTTTAAAGCACAACGGAACGTTTCTATCCCCTTTTTAGAATACAAGTTCATCACCTCTCTCTCTACCCATAGCCCTTAGCACAAACTATTAAAAGTGAAAGAAAATGGTGCAACATAGCGCAATTCTGGATTTAGAACCATCCCCAAAATAGTTTTAAAAAAATGGTTGTTTGGTTATTTTTATTTGCCTTTTAAAGAGATTAACCAAAACTCTGGTTAAGCCCGGGCGTAACTGGCTTAATTAGGGGGGGCGGGTGAGGTTATTGTTGAGGCGCCACGTTACTCAATATAATTAAAAAGTATATCAATCGACATTTTGCCGCCAATTTGCACTATCGGGACTGCGCATGTGCGTAATAACATGAGCCGTGACTTCATGTATGACATTTTTAATGTTTTTATCTGTCTTTTCTGACAAATCCACCGTTTATCAATAAATCAGGAAAAAATACCGAGAATATGACATTTGAATGTTCTACGCATAAGATTAAACCGGAAAGAGGAGTCAAGGAAGAACTCTAAGTTGAAATTAATTGTATGTTCCACTATTATATTTTCTCTGACGTTTCGAGCATTTGACCTCCGTTTTTTTTTTGGCTCCGAAGAACGCTATTTCTCAAAACGAATTTACTTTGTTTTTACATATGCGTAAAACATTTTGTTTATTTATTTCCCTGATTCCACCACGCACAGTTTGTCTGCAGTTTTTCTAGTCATATCACCAAGATTTTCTACAGCTCATAGTGAGTATCTTTTCCAATCTTGATCCTTTATTATGGCTTCATATTTGTTCGTCCTAATATTATTTGCTACAATGTCCCGTAGATAAATATTCTTTTTAGATATTTCTTTGTGGCGGTGTGACCGCCCAATGGTCAAAGAACACGGAATATTTTACCTGGGGGATGGAGGGCAAGTTATTTTGGATTTATCTCACATACATTTCTTTCACCAATTCCGTTCGAAGGAGGGATGGGATCATGGGCCCTCTCGAGCCCCCCCTTCCCCCCCCTAGGATCTGCCTCAGTTTTTTTTCCTCGTAGCTTGGAGTTGAAATACATATTATTTTAGCTTACAGTGACAGCTTTTTTTCTTTAGCCGGTTATACGCGCGTGATTACATTTTCACTTCCGCCTTAATCTCACTTGATAAATCTCATGACCGAGCCTTACTAGAAATGGGCTGAGTATCGAAATCTATAAATCTCTTCCTGTTTAAAACTTGAGTTCTTTTATCCGCCGACATTATTAACTGAAAGAAACCTGCTTTCTATGGCCTCTAACCTGTAAAAGACTGGGTAAAGGAGGACCACATTCAGTCTAGTCATTGAAAACTCGCTATTTGTCAACATTATCCGCCCAGCAGTGTGCGATAAAATTAAATATATATGAGACCGATATAACTGAAGATGAATTAACCTGTGAGCGCGAACCAGTGACGAGCCTTTATTTAATGGTCAGCGTCACTGTTCTCTCCCATTGGCCAGGTAGGCTGAATTATCTCCGTCCATTGGCCAGTCACTGAGATTTGTTAATTGCTCAGCGCGGTCTGCGTCATTGAGATATCAGATACTAAAGTCTATTAGGTTTTCCTTCAACCTCACTCAGAATCATACACAGTCATCTGTACACATCTGCTGCAAAGAATTAAGCTCTGAGCTCAGGGTGAGTTAATCCATTCTTGCGATAGCCCCAAAGTGAAAGACCCAGATTTGGTGATTTTTCCCTCATCTACATTAGTCTATGTGATTTTTACACTAAAGACAAGCCAAAGACTAAATTAGACTTAGTTCTAGTGAGATGGAAACACCGCTTATAGGGACTTTATCTCTTTTTATGTCCTTTTTAGCAAATCTCCGTACTAATGAAAAAGTTGAATATATGGAAAACAAAATCGTGCAAATGACTTTTGGCTTTTAATAAATTGTTTATGTCGTTAACGATAGCCAAGGTAACAGGATTCGAGGTTGGAAAGAAAGATTTTCAGTACTGTGTATTTACATCTCTTTCTGCTATCTTGTTTTCAATATAGTCGTGTCAAAAAGGAAAAAAAAATGACCTTGGAAATCACACGCAAAGCGAGTTACTGTCAGAATGAAATAAAAATGTTCGCAGTAGGGAATAAATGAATAAAAATTAAATACAAGTGCATTTTTCCGAATTGATTATTCAACAAACAAGAGTTAAACCTTTTGAATACGGAAATCGTAGACAAAAGACGTACTTAAATCAATGCGATTTTTCAGCGTTATCAGTCAGAATCCACGCCTACCATTTACACTCAAATTTATCAATAGCCAAGCAAAATTTTAGCAAAACAGTCTATATACGGAATTCGCGAACAAGAGACGAACCTCGTTACGCCGCAAGAAAAAGTTAATATCCATTTTCGTGTGTTCCCGAATAAGATCCTGAAAGTGCTCGTTCCGTAAGTGGCTTGTATAGTGCTCGCCTGCGGCAGTAAGCTTATAGTTAGTGTATTTACTATAATGCATACAAATCTTGGCAAAAACAATATCAATATTTCTATAACCTGCAGCCAGCAACTAATTGTTGAATATTAAGAGTTATGGATGAATTGAGCGCATTGTAAACTTTAAAACATCAATTTGATATTTAAGTTTAATTGCTTCCTCTGAAATCCCTTGAAGGCAAAACTTTTTTTTTTAGTAGAGAATAAACACGTATTTTCCGGCAATGGATGTAGGGATAAGAATAGCAAACATCGAAGTAAATCGTGAAACACTCCTCTGTGAATTGGGTCAACGCCTAGGTAAAAATTACCGTTGAAAAATATTTGCGTGACATGTAGGTTTCGATTTGTTTTACGTACAGCTTGTTGTCACGTTTCTCCGTTTTTTCTTTGTTTTTCGCGCCCCAGCCTTTAAGCGTTGTTTATGAATATAAGCACTTTTTACAGCAAAGTGGTAAAGACAAAGGACTTGGCGGAGTTTCTATTTCAAATATTGACGTGAAATAGCGTGTTTCGAGTCTAATTGCGATTTTTTACAGGCGCAGTGGCGGCATTGCGCCATTCTATTGTGACTAGTTATTTGGGTCAAAACATTGTTGTATTTTACAGCTTCCACTAAATATGACATATAGGAAAACATATAACTTATAAAACGCATATAAAGTTATATAGAACAGATACAAAGTCATATAGAACACATATCAAGTCAAAAGCACACATATCAAGTCATATAGAAAACATATCAAGTCATATAAAACACACAAAGTCACATAGAACACATATCAAGACATATAGAACACATATAAAGTCATATAGAACACATAAAAAATCATATAGAACACATATAAATTCCTATAGAACATATATAAAGTCATAGAACACACAGTCACATAGAACACATATCAAGTCATATAGAACACATATTAAGTAATATAGACATAAAAAATCATATAGAACACATATAAAGTCATATATAGAACACATTTCAAGTCATATAGAACTCATACAAAGTCAAATAGAACACATAAAAAGTCATATAGAACACGTATAAGCGCGAAGGGCCATTTCGATCCCGACTATCATTGTGTTGTGCATTGAAGACTAGTGATTTCGCCGATTAGAATCATGTTTAGTTGTTGCAGTTTAATGGCGCCAAAACGGGTGGTCACTCCGACACCACTTAGCAAGGTGACTTGTGCATAATGACGATTGTAAGGCGTTTTGCGAAAACATCTTAGAGTTTAGCTGTTTGGGCACCCTGTGGCGTACATGCCCACTTAAGGAAATTAGAGTTTAGCCAAGGAAACCTAATCAAGCCTTTATGCTCAGGGCATAGGACTCACGTATAACATGGTTATCACACGCTAGCTTTAATACTCCAGGCATCAGACTAATACACATAGTTATCAAACGCTGGACATGTGAAAAACAAGTTAATCACAATAAATCAATCATAGAGACCCCACAGGCATGTGCTAAGCGCTCTAGGATGTCGGCTAGTCTTCTATTTCTAAAAGAGAACTTGCGAGATGGGTAGAGGACGGCGGGAAAACAACAATAATTGATTAGTCGCAGACTAACCCGTGTCTGATCACGTAGCTTTTTCGGCATCTGAACATTGAGCGAATTTAAAGAATTAAAAGATACTAACGAAACTAATATGTCAAAAGAGACCATTTGGAAGAATAAATGCCTCAGCATTGCCATATAATCATAAAACTGTGAGTTAAGCCGTTCTCTTTGTTCCACAGTTACACAAAGTCTGTGTTTCGTTGTATTGTAAAAATCTTGAACGCTCATGTTTGCAGACATTTATTCCAACCTTTATTTTTTATCTGGTCATTTTTACAGAATCTGCTAGCATTGTGCTAAACTCCACTGCCTTAACATGTCATTCACGACGAGAGAACCGAACACCACAATGGCGCCCTCGGAGAACTTCAAGTCCAACCAATCAGCATTTGTCATGTGTACATTCTTCCCTCCAGACAGCGAGACCGTCAGAATCATAAAGATCGTCGCCTTGTGCCTTATCATGGCGCTTGCAATCGTTGGCAACATCTTAATCATCATCGTCATCTCGAAAACTAAAATCCTGCGCCGGACTGTAAACCTGTTCATCTTAAACATGGCCGTCTCTGACGTCATTATGCCAACTCTCCTCATGCCCCAAGAGCTCATCACGGTCATCACGGGATCAAACGACTGGCGAGTGCCTGGAGTAGCGGGGGAGCTGTTGTGCAAGATGGTTATATTCTTGGGCGATAGCTCTAGTGCGGTGTCCGTATTAAGCATGGTTTGCATCGCGGTGGATAGGTTTTGTGCCGTGGTGCTACCCATGAAGAGAAACCTCGTGACAGGCAAGCTACGTACCGTGGCTCTTACTATGACATGGGTCCTCGCCTTCATGTACACTTCGCCGAATCTCTACACCGCAAGGCTGCAGAAATACGGCACTTCGTACAAGTGTCTAACAGTCTGGGCGCCGCTTGATCATTATACCAGCGCTACCGTCCACGTGGTGGTCATGGTTGTTCTGTTTATGTTCATACCATGGCTCCTTGTAGCTACACTTTATCTTGTCATGGTCTCCGAGATAAGGAAGTCAAAACGCGAGGTCGCACAAAGGTCGCGACAGCGTAACCGCGATCTGCGCGTCCTAAAACTCGCGTTGACCATCACTGCAGCGTTCGCCGTCTGCAACTTTCCGATTTGCGCTTTGTATTTGCTCATTGCGTTCAAGTATCAGTGGAACACTTGTTTCCTACCAGAGGTCTGGGGACCACTATTCAACACGGCTAAGTATCTTGTCCTTGCGAGTACTTGCCTCAATCCGTGCATTTGTTTCGCGTTTAGCGAGAATTTTAGGAAGGGTTTGCGCGAGTTGACGCGTGCGCAGAGGTCGTTCATAACGACGATAGTGACGCACAGCAGGCGTGCGAACTCGACGGCGTTTTCCCATATAGAGGGCGAACACGAGATGCTGTATGAGATGAAAGAGAACGGGATAACAGAGAACGGGAATAAAAACGCAATTGACTACAGTCCTTCACAATCACTTCGTGAGTAGACGCGAAATGGATAAACAGAGAGAAAACAGGGACATGTCTTTACTCTGTACACCAGTTCGCTGTGCGGTTAGACGAACCCTTCTCTGTAACCGCTCCGCTATGTGTGGTTATACGAATTCTACTCTGTAACCGCTCGCTGTGTGGTTAGACGAGATGCAGGATGACGAGGACAGAGAAAACTGTCGGGATAAAAATGCGGACAGCTAAGGTACATGCGTGAACAAAATAGACTGAACATATTGGCCATTCTGCATCGAGCCAAGAAGAACAGCTATAGACTCAGTGTGTTTGGAGGTGTGTGAACAACAGAAAATAGAAATGATGGTACAATGTCCTGGGAATTTATACACATATTTCATCAAAAACTTTTCGCAGATTTCCTCAATAGTTCAGCGAACTGGCTGGAATAGGGAACTGTTAAGCAAAAGTTGCATATACAAGTGACCATTACTAAACACAATATAATGCATAAGAATAACAAAAGCAGAAATGAAATTATGATTCGAAACAAATCTTACAACCCTCCCATGTACTATCGATTTGGCCCTTCGCACCCAAAACAGGGGCGTAGCCAGGGGGTGGCCTAGGGGGCCCAAGAGGGTGAAGTCAAATTGTATAGCCCACTTAGGAGTGTACACACTGAGTAACAAAATACAGTCGGAGAGGGTGACAGGTAAGCAAGAACAAACCGGTCGAAATACAGTTTACAGTAAAGTCATAACAACAAGTCATCATCGAAATACTGATTAAAATAACTAAACAAATAAAAAAGACTGTTTTATGCGACTCATAAATTTATCGCGTATACATTATTAAGCGGTCTGACATTACAACGGATATTGCTTCTCTCTGTAAGATCTCAATGATATAAAAGATCTAAATGAAACTCTAATTACATAAGCCCTACGCAGATAATTTTAATGAGATACAGCAAGCAGCAAGAAAAGTAATATTTTAGACGGATCGGGAAGATCGTAATCAATTACCTTGGAGCAAAAAGTGCAAAGTCTTGATGAGGCAGCATAAATCCACAGACGTGGAAATGGAGAGAAACCTGGCCCGCATCATGAGGAAGCTATACAGGGGTTGTGCCGAAATCATATCTATCCATCATCCCTCACAGATCTCGTAAGAAGCAGTTCTTAATTAATAAAAAAAGGTTTATTTATCAATTTGGGTCGCTTCGTGTTAAGACAGGGCTTGTCATTTAATAACTTCAGAGATTTTTAATTTGCTCTTGATAATGCTATCAAACCATTGCGTCACGATGGCGCGAGTGTGTGGTAATATTATTGATTCAGCTAGTCAGTAACACGTTTTATCCCATAACTGTATTGATATACCTGAGATACAGCTGCGAAGTGGGTCTGGGGAAGTGTCGAATGAGGATTTTTTCTTATGAGAATCATTCTCCTATTCTTCATTGAATTATTTAATGTTTATGTTCACTTTTTGTAATATTAAAAGGACAGCCCTCTTGATGTTTTCATATGCTTAGTGAAGGATATCATTTTCAAAATATCGGCATTTTTCTTTTGCTATTTTTGCTTTTCAAGCAACACAAACGACGAAAAAATACTTTGTAATAGATATTTTATTAATAAAGTGTAAAAAACAACTTTGAATAGATGCATTTCAAATTACACTTGAAAGCTGATCTGTTTATATTTGCAAACTGTAGTTTGAAGTATTTTATCGATGAACCCTCCCTCCCTTGGTGAAATTTTGTACCCTCAATTGTGCGACACAGGAAGCCCAAATAAGGGGACACGTGGTGCACAGGGGTCAAGTCAATTAACTGATGCTTTGCCAGCATTCTCATGGAGAATTTACTTTTTAACTTAACAATAAGACGTACCGAATAAAGCGACCAAATGGGAGAAACCTTGCTTGTTTTCTTAAACAGATCACTCTGATAAGACGGACGTTTCCCTGAAGATATGCTAACTGTACTAGCTTTAAGGTCCCTTTGTATTAATTTTTATTCATTATCACTCAATAATTCGAACTGCTACCTCGAGTTAGCGAAGCTCCCTAGCACCGAAGGTACCCAAATGTGTTCTCTAAAAGTCGTTCCTGTTTAGTAAGAAAGCTGTTTTATGCCGTCCCGTGAACGTATCTGTGCCGTTTGCTTCCCGCGGCGACCTCACGACAAAATCATCTATAGTCCACTACACGACTCACGTCACGGCGTAACAAAGTCACGAGTTCAGGTCACTAGTCACGTAATGCCACGTGTTCAGGTCACATGAGTTACGTTACGATGTATCACAAAAGTCACGTGTTCAGATCACAAGCCACGTAATGCGAAGTGTTCAGATCACGCAACAATGTATCACTAAAGTCACGTGTTCAGGTCACGTCACGATATATCACCAAAGTCAGGGTGTTCAGGTCGATTAGCCTCGCCCTAGTAACATTCCCATGATTGACGGCCCCAACGTCACATCTCATGTAAGGAAAAATGAATTTTTTTTAGGCCGGAGTGTCATCGCTGGAGTTTGTACATTTTTAGCTGACATTGTTAGCCAACGGAATCCCGAGAGAGTGGGCTACAAATAGTCATCTATACATGGATTGAGTTCATAAATATTGCACCAATGTGCACTTAATTATATCATAAATTCATAAAAAGTCCGGTGAAACGCGACGGACAATGCTTTCTTCCTCAATTTCAGTTCATGTCCCTGCGTCCGCTGTCTCATAAATGTGATTAGCGGTATGTACCACTAAGGCGTTGCACACTTCCAGCGCAAGTAGTGTTTGTGGTATAAGCCGCTGACCACAGCGGATATGTTTGTTTTACTGACGTGGCAGTCACGTGCCAATGACGTGGTAGTCACGTGTTCGTCGACTGTTAGGCAGGCAAGCAGATGAGCCCGTTAAAATGCTGCCGCTGGCCAGGTGGGCATGCGCATTTGTATCCCCCTGGGATATTGATGCAGTGGTGGTGGCAAAGACCAGGGTAGCGAGAGCACTCGTCAACATCTGGGAGGAAGGGGAGGGTTAGGATAAATTGTGGAGAGTAGAGGGAGAGGAGGGTTAGGATAAATTGTTGAGAGTTGAGGGAGGGGAGGGTTAGGATAAATTGCTGAGAGTAGAGGGGGAAGGTTAAGATAGATTGCTGAGAGTAGAGGGAGGTGAGGGTTAGGATAAATTGCTGCGAGTAGAGGGGGGAGGGTTAAAATAGATTGTTGAGAGTAGAGGGAGGGGAGGGTTAGGATAAATTGCTGAGAGTAGAGGGGGGAGGGTTAAGATAGATTGCTGAGAGTAGAGGGAGGGGAGGGTTAAGATAGATTGCTGAAAGTAGAGGGAGGGGAGGGTTGGGGTAGATTGCTAAGAGTAAAACTGATGAAAGGTATGGCTGTGGGATTCGGTCATCCTGGACCAGATGCTTGAAAATACATTTTCAGATAAGTGGATGGGATGCCGATTACTATTGAACAGTGAAAAAGAAAACAGTGAAAGGGAACTTACTCATAAAACATTTTTTCTATGATTTTAAAAACCCGAAGAATCACTTAAATACGATAGTGCGTACCTTGGCAAGTTCTCCGGTCGGGTAGTAGGCTAAACCCGTACCAGCAAGAACACCGATAGCTACCGGGGAAATTTTGACATCGCTGACTGCAACCGCCATTGTCGCGTTGGCACTCGTCGTCATCTGCGAACGATAGATGGAAAAGTTAGTACATATTATCTTGAGCACTTAACAGCAACTTTAAAGGACGAGGGAAGAAAAGAAAGCAAAGCCTCAATGCATGTCTTACTGGCACCTTTACCGGTTTTACCACGTGTTTAGGGCGAAAGTCTCTATCGAAATAAAGTGCTCTTACGTGTGCTTTTCTGGTCTCGGAAGAAGTTGTTAAGTGTGGTTAAGCACTATTTGTAATTTTGTTTTTACGCATTTACTGTTTGTACTTTAAAGATTATAGCGATCCCGTATCATCTTATAACAGCAACATGAATCACCACCATGATATTCACCGCTAGATGCGCCTAAACATGACATATGTTGAGTTTTGCTAGTTTCTCTTTTTTTGTGGGCTTTTTTGTCTTTTAATTAGTCAAACCAGGCCATAGATTTCGCTTTAATCAATCAAGCTGCTGTGTGTAATACATTTTTCAAGAGTCTCCTTGGCCGCCGAGATGCAGCCCCAGTAAGTTCCCAGACAAAGCCTGGGGTTCTACGTTATGACAGTTCTCGAATACTGTCTTATTTACCATAAATATCTGGCCTGACTGTTGTTACTAAAAGCATATTCCGATAAAGTGCACTCATAAACAACATTAATATTCCTTCACTTATCAAAACATTTGTGGTGTCTATGCTTGGGTTAGCAGTAGACAATACAAGGAAGTGGCTCTATCGCCCTATCAAGTTATCGTATCGTAAATGGGGGCCGACGAGCAAAGTAGCACTTTTTGGACAATACAAAGTCACTTAGTGGAGTGAAGTAAGGAAAGGAAAAAGAGGCGGATCACGAGATATGTCAGTAGCAGCCAAACATCCATTGAAGTCACTTGATAGTTGAACTCGGTACAAATGTTGAGAAATAATAAGGAAATAGTTGAACGATAAATACTTAGGGAGACAGGAAGTGGAAGATGGGAAAGATAGAAAATATGAAACAAATAGATACTCAGAGAAATATGAAATAATGGTAGATACAACGATAAACAACAAGGAAGAGGGGTACAAAAGAAATATCTGGGAAATGGACTAAAAAAATTAGGAACGAATAAATGCAAAGCTGTCAAATGTAAAGTTTGTTATATGACGGAGAAAATCCCTCCTCAAAGGGGGGGGGGGAGAGGGGGATGGGTCTTTGTCTAAAATTTCATATTTCGAAAACAGAGAATAAGAGAAAGCTGATACCAAACGATTGGCATATAATCTATACTATTAACATTTCTCACGGCCAACACACAAAATGGAAGACTCTTATATTGAATCACTTGGTGCTCATTTAATGCTTAATCTATACTATCAACATTACTCGCGGCCAACACACAAAATGCATTTTCATATTGAATCACTTGATGCTCATAGAGTGCTTAATAATCTACTTCACTAGGTTACCGAAACAGTCAATACACAGAGCCATGAAGCGAGGGAAGCGTGTTGTGTGTAAATCTCTGGATTAGAGTGAAATGAAGATCCACAAGTAACGTGGCCAGAAAAGAAACGCGATCCTAACCCATAGTTTACACGATGAAACAATATGAAAGCATATTATCTTAACAGCGCCTCAGGCTAAGTTTAAACGTCGTATTATCCATGAACCGTATTAAATGCAATGCGTGCAAATGAAGATGGAACAATCGACTTGATTCATTTGCATGCATTTGCATTTAACAAGGTTCATGGATAATACGACGTTTGAACTTAGCCTTACAAAAAAACCACCACCAAATGCCTAACTTACTATTGTGTGAGTGTTTAACTAAAATTCTTTATAAATGTCAATAAAAACCTGTTCATTTTTTTCCGATTGCCTTTAATACCAAGTCTTTCTATCCAACAGGTATTTCGATTTTCATTAGAGACCGCTTTTTAGAGGAAGGGAAAAGGAATACAGGGACCGTTTATCCGATTGTCCGGGTACCGATTGTCGTTGGATGTACATGGACAGTCAATATTGTACATGCATTCAGAAGTTATCATTTGTACCGGGCGTAGGAATTACTTTTCATAACGGTATCATTTTATTTCCCCTCCTGCATAGCTTTGCCTCTTGCTTTACAACAACTCCTGCTAAACACCAACATACATCTGTTAAAACCACGAAGAGGCGAAATCCGAAAGCGCTTTGCGTAGCAAGGAATTACAAATCTATGCGGGAAAGGACACCGCACCGTTATGTCCGTATATTCCCTTCTCTTTACATAAACAGTATGGTATATATTCGAATTAAGTGTATATTGCTTGCGCGTTGCATGCATGTCACCTGCGCCTTGTGTGTATGTTGCATGTGCATTGCTTGTAAATTGCCTGCGAGTTGCCTGTATATTGTCTGCGCCTGCGTATATATCCACTGTGTGTTGTAACTGTATTGCCGTCGCGCGTCGGTTACCTATACAAATCTCCTGGTGGTGGCTTGTATGTTGCATGTGCATTGCTTGTAAATTGCCTGCGAGTTGACTGTATATTGTCTGCGCCTGCCTGTATATCCAAAGTGTGTTGTAAGTGTATTGCCGTCGCGCGCCGGTTACCTATACAAATCTCCTGGTGGTGGCTGATAAATCCTCGGGGACACTCGCATCGATGGCCGCCAATTGTGTTACGACAGTGAGACGGAGCCTTGCATATCCCAGGATACAGTGCGCACTCATCGATATCTATGAAGTAATGTGAAATATGCAAATATGCTTCAGAAAAAGACGAGGGCGATTTAAGCAAGCATTAAACATAAAAAAATAAAATATAAACACAAAATATACAAATATAAGCACAAGAGACGCAAACATACACACAAAATACGCAACTATACGCGCAAGAGACGCAAATATACACACAAAATACGCAACTGTACGCGCGAGAGAAGCAAACATACACACAAAATACGCAACTATACGCGCGAGAGAAGCAAACATACACACAAAATACGCAACTATACGCGCAAGAGACGCAAACATACACACAAAATACGCAACTGTACGCGCAAGAGACGCAAACATACACACAAAATACGCAACTATACGCGCAAGAGACGCAAACATACACACAAAATACGCAACTATACGCGCAAGAGACGCAAATATACACACAAAATATGCAACTGTACGCGCGAGAGAAGCAAACATACACACAAAATACGCAACTATACGCGCGAGAGAAGCAAACATACACACAAAATACGCAACTATACGCGCAAGAGACGCAAACATACACACAAAATACGCAACTGTACGCGCAAGAGACGCAAACATACACACAAAATACGCAACTATACGCGCAAGAGACGCAAACATACACACAAAATACGCAACTGTACGCGCAAGAGACGCAAACATACACACAAAATACGCAACTATACGCGCAAGAGACGCAAACATACACACAAAATACACAACTATACGCGCAAGGGACGCAAACATACACACAAAATACGCAACTGTACGCGCAAGAGACGCAAACATACACACAAAATACGCAACTATACGCGCAAGAGACGCAAACATACACACAAAATACGCAACTGTACGCGCAAGAGACGCAAACATACACACAAAATACGCAACTATACGCGCAAGAGACGCAAACATACACACAAAATACGCAACTGTACGCGCAGGAGACGCAAACATACACACAAAATACGCAACTGTACGCGCAAGAGACGCAAATATAAGCACAATAGACGCACATATACGCGCAAGAGCACATATATGTACGCATAGGAGACGAATACATAAGCACAATAGACGTAATCAGAACAACAAGAGACGTAAGCAGAAGCACAAGAGACGTAAGCAGAAACTCAGGAGACGTAAGCAGAAACAATAATAATAATTCCACCCAATAAAAGCGTTTTAAATATTATAGCAAATATTGTGATTTCAATACGCAGGAAGAACTAGCGACACATGCATAACGACGTATTGTACACACGAAGCATAAGAGACGGAAAAACACCCAATTACAAGTTGTACTGGTGTGGCAACACAGGGAGCCCACTCACCCACGCACGTCTTGAGATCATAGTTGAGCCGGAACCCCTTTGCGCATGAGCAGAAGTACCCTCCTGGCACATTGATGCAGTTATGATGACAGGTATGGGCACCCGTGGCGCATTCATCCGTATCTAAACAACAACGACATGTCAATCATCCGTATCTAAGCAACAACGACATGTCAATCGTCCGTATCTAAACAACAATGATACGTCAATCATCCGTATCTAAACAACAACTTCGCACGGTTATTGCGTGTCAAGGTAGTATTGTACGGATAAAAACTCGCGGGTCAAAGAGCATTGCATTGATATCCTGAGTGCAAGGCTAGCGTGAGGAGGGTATCCCGCGGGTCAAAGCATTATCGCAAAAAAATTCCCGCGGGTGAAAGTAGTATTGCACGGGTATCCTGCGGGTCAAGGCAGCGTCATGCGGGTATCCCACGGGTAACACGCACCTGAGCACGAGATGCCATTCTCGTCGAGTGAATAGCCCGGGCTGCATGCACAGCGGTATCCCCTAGGAGTATTGACGCAGTTGTGATGGCATACGCCCTTGTACAGCGAGCACTCGTCTGTCTCTGCAAGCACGTGCAAACCCGATGTATCGAATGAATAGAGGGGTCATGGGACAAGTACGGTGGAAAGGAGGAGAGCAAAAACATGTACACACTATGTGCTAGGCGAGAAGCACAAGCGACCGAATAGAGGGGTCATGGGACAAGTAGGGTGGAAAAGAGGAGAGCAAAAACATGTACACACTATGTGCTAGGCGAGAATCACAAGCGACCGAAAAGAGGGGTCATGGGATAAGTAGGGTGGAAAGGAGGAGAGCAAAAACATGTACACACTATGTGCTAGGCGAGAAGCATAATCGACCGAATAGAGGGGTCATGGGACAAGTAGGGTGGAAAGGAGGAGAGCAAAAACATGTACACACTATGTGCTAGGCGAGAAGCACAAGCGACCGAATAGAGGGGTCATGGGACAAGTTGGGTGGAAAGGAGAAGAGCAAAAACATGTACACACTATGTGCTAGGCGAGAAGCACAAGCGACCGAATAGAGGGGTCATGGGACAAGTTGGGTGGAAAGGAGGAGAGCAAAAACATGTACACACTATGTGCTAGGCGAGAAGCACAAGCGACCGAATAGAGGGGTCATGGGACAAGTAGGGTGGAAAGGAGGAGAGCAAAAACATGTACACACTATGTGCTAGGCGAGAAGCACAAGCGACCGAAAAGAGGGGTCATGGGACAAGTAGGGTGGAAAGGAGGAGAGCAAAAACATGTACACACTATGTGCTAGGCGAGAAGCACAAGCGACCGAATAGAGGGGTCATGGGACAAGTAGGGTGGAAAGGAGGAGAGCAAAAACATGTACACACTATGTGCTAGGCGGGAAGCACAAGCGACCGAATAGAGGGGTCATGGGACAAGTTGGGTGGAAAGGAGGAGAGCAAAAACATGTACACACTATGTGCTAGGCGAGAATCACAAGCGACCGAATAGAGGGGTCATGGGACAAGTAGGGTGGAAAGGAGGAGAGCAAAAACATGTACACACTATGTGCTAGGCGAGAATCACAAGCGACCGAAAAGAGGGGTCATGGGACAAGTAGGGTGGAAAGGAGGAGAGCAAAAACATGTACACACTATGTGCTAGGCGAGAATCACAAGCGACCGAATAGAGGGGTCATGGGACAAGTAGGGTGGAAAAGAGGAGAGCAAAAACATGTACACACTATGTGCTAGGCGAGAAGCACAAGCGACCGAATAGAGGGGTCATGGGACAAGTAGGGTGGAAAGGAGGAGAGCAAAAACATGTACACACTATGTGCTAGGCGAGAATCACAAGCGACCGAATAGAGGGGTCATGGGACAAGTAGGGTGGAAAGGAGGAGAGCAAAAACATGTACAAACTATGTGCTAGGCGAGAATCACAAGCGACCGAAAAGAGGGGTCATGGGACAAGTAGGGTGGAAAGGAGGAGAGCAAAAACATGTACACACTATGTGCTAGGCGAGAAGCACAAGCGACCGAATAGAGGGGTCATGGGACAAGTAGGGTGGAAAGGAGGAGAGCAAAAACATGTACACACTATGTGCTAGGCGAGAAGCACAAGCGACCGAATAGAGGGGTCATGGGACAAGTAGGGTGGAAAAGAGGAGAGCAAAAACATGTACACACTATGTGCTAGGCGAGAATCACAAGCGACCGAAAAGAGGGGTCATGGGATAAGTAGGGTGGAAAGGAGGAGAGCAAAAACATGTACACACTATGTGCTAGGCGAGAAGCACAAGCGACCGAATAGAGGGGTCATGGGACAAGTAGGGTGGAAAGGAGGAGAGCAAAAACATGTACACACTATGTGCTAGGCGAGAAGCACAAGCGACCGAATAGAGGGGTCATGGGACAAGTAGGGTGGAAAAGAGGAGAGCAAAAACATGTACACACTATGTGCTAGGCGAGAATCACAAGCGACCGAAAAGAGGGGTCATGGGATAAGTAGGGTGGAAAGGAGGAGAGCAAAAACATGTACACACTATGTGCTAGGCGAGAAGCATAATCGACCGAATAGAGGGGTCATGGGACAAGTAGGGTGGAAAGGAGGAGAGCAAAAACATATACACACTATGTGCTAGGCGAGTAGCACAAGCGACCGAATAGAGGGGTCATGGGACAAGTAGGGTGGAAAGGAGGAGAGCAAAAACATGTACACACTATGTGCTAGGCGAGAAGCACAAGCGACCGAGAAGAGGGGGTCATGTGACGGGTAGGGTTGTAAGGAGGGGAGTAAGAAGATCTACACCCGATGTTTTATGCGAGAAGCACAAGCGGGAGAGTATGTGATGGGTGTGGGAGGGGCGGGGGAGGGGGCAGGAACATGCGATGCTAGGCGTTAGGCACAGGCCACCGAGTAGATGGGGGGGGGGGGGGGTTATGCACCAAGAAAAGGGGAAGGGATGAGTCAGAACTTGAGGAAGACGAAATGAGGAGAGGGGGTCGAGTCTCAGAATATCTTAACAAGAAAAGTCAGAGCTTATGTTTGACGATAAGTGCAGGCTTTAAGGTTGAATAGGGGCAACGAGGGAAAGGGGCTACAGGGGAGAGGGGCTGGGAGAGGGTGTTATGGCTAGAAGTCTGCGCTCTGTCATGAGAAGTGCTAAAGCCTCACTATTCAAGTCAGAGAAATCAGTAGTATTACACGGCAGTATATGACAGTTAGAATAATTATTAGGTACTAAATGCTATATAGGCGATGTTAGAAGCTTTGTTTGCAGCAGTTCTAATGGTACAACCTTTTTGAGCGCAACAAACAAGTTTCTCTCTACAAGACAATATCAGATTGGCATGCACGATTTTTTCATTGTCATTTAAATCATTTTCTCTGTGCCATTTAGCGAAGGTTTTCTTACTTTTTTATGTTTCTTTCTTTTGTTTCGTTTTTGGGTGGGGTATTCTGCTTCCAATCTATCTTTGTGATCCAACTTTAGAACATTGTTTTGCTTATATTCGAGAACATGTGTTATTATTTACTGTGAACTACATGTATTTCTTATCAGAGAAACCGCCTCCTTGCTTGGTTGGTAGACACCGTCCGTATGTCATCGCGTGCGGTAATGGAAACCAGGCGTGTAATGCGCATGCTCCGAACGTGAGTAGACGGCACTAGTCCCCTCCGGTCAATTAGCGTTTGTTGAAAGAAAATGTGGCATCAGCATTGACTCACTTAAACATCGATTAGCCGGAAATTTGCGGCGAGTAGCGCGAGTAGCAATAACGTGCTCCTTAAACGATCTTGCAAATGGCAGGAAAGCCAACGAATTGAACAAAAAAAAAAAGAGAAAATATTTAAATTGCACTCAAATATGTAAACAGAATATCACATTAGCTTCTTGTAAGAGACTTCTAACAGGCCGCGGCGAGGAGATTATTTGTAAAAAACGGCAAACTGCTTATAATTTTATTTAACGTGAGACGAGAGAGGGATGAATTTGTAATCAAAATGTCGTTATGGTAAACATTTTTGTCACCAGAGATAAGCATAAAAGTTTGTAGAGAACACAGGATGCCTCGTTAATGGGTCTCTAGCAATGAGGGAGAGACCCTTATTGCGATACACTTCTTAAAAATATTCCGAGGATAGAATAAATAAGCATTGTTAGCTCTGGAAAGGGAACAAAATCAACACAAGGTTGAAATGGCATGTTTTACGCGTCTTTGAAAACAGAGCAGTTTCGCTGACGCTTCAAGCGAGGACGTGTTATTTTATAGCTTGTCTCTAGTTTTGCTAGCCATACAAGCTCTGGAAAGGACAAACCTCCCCCCCTCCCTCTAAACCACACCCCTCAAAACTTTACACCTCTAAACCGTACACTCCTTTGCCACAAAGGCACAAACAACAAGTTCGTTGGTAAATGTCGATTCATATAATATTTTTGTAGTCTGTTATTCATGAAGCGCCTTCAAGAGGGTGACGAGGAGATGGGAATATTATGTGATATATTTATCTTGCCCTCTCTCCTGGAATGAATTGACCACTTATCGCACGCGCACTTACCAACGCAGTGTCCATTCTGCCGTGACATGCCAGGCGGGCAAGGGCAGCCGGGACAGCGGTCCAGGCACCCCACGTCATTTACGGAACAGTTTCCGTGATCTTCTGCAAAACACGACAAATATAATTCATCAAGGTACTTCAGTTATGAGAAGGATGCATTTGATCACATTTACATGTGATTAGCGTCATCACCATCATCATCATTATTTTTCATCATTATCATAAGAGTGGCAACAGTGAATGGAAACGCAGAGACTTCCCCACATACAGCTTTTCAAACTGCAAGAAAAACAAACCACAAACCCGTGCAAGAAATTGAAGGCTGGATTTCCAGCGCAGAACCAGCTGAAAGCAGGTATGAAAATTAAATAAAAATAAAGTTCTTTTCCCAAGGAGAGATACACGATGAGTTATTATGTGGGCACAAAGAAGGTGTTTACTAAAATTAAAGCTCGAATATTCTTAATCTTATATGTTCTCATTGTAAAGGTTTACTTCCTGTTCTCATTCCCCTAACTCTGACATATTACCTAAAACATTCATACGATTTAGCTATAACTCACGTTTGCATGTGACCATGTCCGTTTGGAGGGTGTATCCCTTCTTGCATGTGCAGTAGTATGAACCAGGAGTGTTATGACACTCGTGATCACACGGAGATAGCTCACACTCGTCCATATCTACGGGAGAATATCATACAACATTAGCCAATCACAACAGACTATAGCACGTGATCGCAGGGAGATACTCTCAGATATGTATATCGGGTTGAGACAAAATTTTACAAAGAGGGAAAACGTTTAACTTCAGTTCGCCGTCCGTCGTTCCTACGGTATCCATGGTAACAGAGACTTACCGAAGCAGCTAAACTCATTGTTATGTAGCACGAAGCCCTGACGACACGTGCACTTGACGATACCGCGGACCTTGATGCACGACTGCTCACACTGGTTGCCATTGACGACACACGAGCGTGGGTCTGGGTTGAGCTCCAGGGGCTCCTCAGCAACCTTGATTTCTGACGCCTTTACCTCTAAAGGAAAAAATACCACAATCATCAGTACGACAGTCTAATGCTAGCCTGTTCTTAATGAACAGGGCTCATAGAGAAATGAAGTAGGCCTTTTGTTTAGAATTCTTTGGCTTTGATTGGTAGCCATAGATTTCCCTGTGAAGAAGGGCCAGATGCACCCCTCTCCCTTCTTATCCTTGCCCGTGAGACTAGAGAAGTGAACTAGATGGTCTTATCATAAGAAGGAAGACCCCCCTCCTTGTCCTGCCCGTGAGACTAGAGAAGTTAAACTAGATGGTCTTATCATAAGAAGGAAACCCCCCACCTCCTTATCCTGCCCGTGAGACTAGAGAAGTGAACTTTGACCAGAAGAGAGGTGAACTAAATAGTCCTTGATCAGAAGGGAATTTTGTGATCAGAAGTTAGTTTTTGATCAGAAGGGATGCGCGTCTGTTATATTGAGGTTTTACTGAAGATATTACACGGTAATCGATCTCAATCCGGAGTGAACATTTCCGATTCAGTATTCGAGCCCGGGTAACGCCTTTGAATGAAAGCAATCGTGATTCTTGATGGTAGGGGAGGGCTCGAGTGCATTAAACTTGTTTCTCTAGAATTCGTGATTACGCAACGTAGGCGCCTAGCGCGTTAGAAGCCCAAAAATATATTTTTGTGAAGTCGACCTCTGCACATGGGGTGAGATCACCAAGTGAGATTCAGTAAACAAGCGTCTCAACACAGAAACATCCCTCTTCTATAAGTTTCCCCACTCACTGGTTCCTTTCTTTTGTTGGAACCTTAACAGGGCGGTATCCATCAGTAGGAGGCGAATAGAGGCAGTTGCGTCAGTATAGCGGGTTCTTTATCGTTGTCTGTGATCTTTGCCTCGGTTAGCTTAATTCTGGCTTCTGCCCTGCATAAGCTCTCCACATTCTCTATTTTGTTTTTATTAAAAAAAAAAGCCACAAGAAAGAAGGTGTTATCAAAAAACGGACGTCGTACCCCGCAGGGGTTTACCCTGACCTGCTTCACACACAATTACGCGTCTCCTATGTCACAATAGAAGGATAGAGAAAATAATAACAGGAAATTCCATGGGAAGATTACCCTTGCAGCTCTTGCCATCTGGTTGAAGGGTAAAGCTCTTGCGACAGCTACACGCCGTGCGACCTTGAGGCAGCTCGTGGCAAAAATGCTCACACTTATTATAGCCACTGTAGCACGAATTCTTCACCACTGAAATCAAAGAGGATGCAAAGAGCAGGAATGAGCTAAAGTTGAGCTTTAGGATATTAAAGGGGTTTGGGTATAACAACGATTAGAGCTACGAAATATGCTTTAGAAGCTACGCCCCTTTTCTTTCTTTTCCAATGATGAATAAATTCAGAAAACAATAAAAAATCGATATTATTTGTACTCGTGGTTATTTTTACAGAGAGATTTATATAAATGAATGTGCGCTAAGAACAAAAGCCGACCGAGTTACATACAGACCATCACATTCTTTTCCTACTACGCGATGAAAGCAACAAAACAAAGTAATAAGTAACACCGAACGAGGATGCGAAACTATGTGAGTATAAATTAAACGCGCAAAATGGCAATTCAAGATTACTAGGACTTACAAACTGCTAAACGATGGTCTATCGAGTCTACATAGACACTCTAATCCTTTAATTAGACGAAAAAAGACGCGCGCACGCACAACATGGCATGTCGACGAACGACATATGAAATTACACGAAAAGCATGGACATACTTCGCTCTTTTGCTTGGAATTCTCGTGAAACGTGATGGTAACTATTTCCTTGAATTTTAACGGAGAAGCATTTTTTTCTGGTTCTTTGAGAATATAAAGGATGTCAGAGCCTTGCAAACCAATGTGATAACATAAAATGTAATAACATAAAATGTGGTAACATAAAATGAATTCGATTGATGTTCAGAGAAAGAGGGAAGCTTCCCCTGTGTGCACATTCTCGGAAAAAAAGAGGCGAACATTTGATAGAATGATAAGAGGGGACAGGGGGTGGTTGTGAGGTATAGAATGCGACCGAATAAGAGGGGAGGGGGGGGGGCGAAGGGGGTTTAAAATGGTAAAAGCGGTGACAACGAAACGACGAGTCTAGAAAAGCGAGATGATTCTAAATAGAGCACAGCACAGCATGTTCGTATTCCTGCGCGTATCCCTAGTGAGATCTGTGGTTATTACAGCGCCGCTGGACCACTGTGTGAGACCGTGGGATACTAAACTCCCAATTGCCGATATTGTTTGGTAATGAAAAGGCGCCCTTTTTTTATTCCACCGCGTTTTTTGTCTGTTTGTCGCACATGGTTTGACATCAAGTCCCGGCATGAGCCTGCTTGGATATGCCGCGAAACAGTGCGCTACTGTTGTTTAGAGAAGCGTTTTGCATTTGACCTTACAAGCACTCGAATTTCTGTCTTGTATCCACGCGTTCTCCTTTATCAAAATTTAGAAGGAACACAAGGAACAATGACACCTCAATTAGCACGGCGAATGCAAATCAAGAGATCGAGAGGGAGAAAGACTGATAGCACTATCAAGATAAAGAGATAGAGATAGAAAGATAGAAAGAGAGAGAACAAAAGTATCTTGACTCATAATTTGAAGACATACGTGCTAACAGGGAGAAAGAGGATGCAGATTATTATTGAACCGACCAATGAGATAAAGAAAGAATTGAACAAAAAGACAAAGATTGGATAATAGTTTGCTGACATATAACTTGCTACTAGGGAGAAAGAGATTGAAATAGCATGAAGAATAGGGAGATAGAGAAAGAATGGCAGAAAGTAGAAAAAGAAAGAGCAGAAACGAACAGTTTTGCTGATTACGTGTTCTTGTAACTAAAGTCGCGCATAGCTCGAAGAAGCTTAAAGGTCTTATTATCAAAATGGCAGATCCCGTAGAGAGGCGGCAATTTGACGCACAGTTAATCTATACAAGGTGTTCTTGTAGATAGTGAGACTGTGTACAGCTGGAAGGGATAGAAAAGACCGTTTTCACGATGTTGCGCGCGCATCCAAAAGGCAACGAACTTGCGGGCCACAGCTGATCCAAAATGCGAATGAAAGAGGGTATTTGACTCTAGCGCCAATTGGACTAAAGCATCCTGACAGCATTTTTTATGGCCTTGTCTGTAAACTCCACTTTGTACGACATTTTACATCAGCTGTGGCAAGCCAGTCTGTGGCATTTTGGATGCGCGCGCAACATCCTCTAAACGTTCTATTAGGTCTAGGACAAACGCCGTTCTTTTCAGATACCGTACATCGAATTACTTCCTTTGCATGTATTTGCCTTTGAAACGGTACATGAAAAGAACAAAATAGAAATATATGGTCAACGGAGGGATAGAATCAGAGCACCAACGATATCTTTTAAACAAGAAAAATGTGGTGCAGGGAAGGATTTAATTTGTTTTCATCTTTTGTAAAATAAAATCGTGTCGATACACGCAATATAATATAATAACATTATTTTTGTTATTTTTTAAAGCAAAGATAAGATAACTTGAATGAATTGGGGAAAATGCTTAAATAATACCGGACTTCAATAAAGAAGAAAATTTGCCATTGTTCACTAACACTTTTTCATTTATAAGATACTTCCAGCTAGCAAAGAGAAGCACAACCTGTTTTGCAAACTTTGTTTACTAATCCCAAAGATAACAAATATCAGTTCACATACACGAACGCATACACAAGAAAAAAACCATCAAAAGCAATTATAAAGTCAGCACGCCAGAAGTATTTTCTAGATTACTTTGGATGAAATAGCTTTGCAGCATGTCTCGCATATGGGTAGTCAATTTGCAAGTTATCGAGGGAACATCAGACTTCAAGAGATGTTGTCCTGGCAATGTCATCAAGGTCAAGACTATGCTACAACAAAACTCAACAGCCACAAGTTTGAAGATATGTCCCTAATTCTAAGCTTAATATGATTTTTAAAGGACTTGTAACGTCAATTGTCAGATGGCTTCCCCAGATCGCACAATACTGCCAAAATGTCGCCGTATTCTTGCAAAAGAAGGGATAAGAATTAAGAAAAGACGAGATAATCACACAAGATTATCCTATTACCATGCAAAGTGAATTTAAAAAGTTTTGCTTCAGACAAATAAACCGTGGATTTATAGAAGCTCGCTTTTCGTAGGAGCTAATGCAAAACCTTCAATCGATAAATGGCGTCATATGAGTACGATCAGCAGTACTTAGACTTGGCGGTCAGTGAAAGCGTGTCCCAGATTTCACGGCTACAGAATAAATAGTCACAAAAATACCGTCGGGATAGCTTGTTTATAAACTGAGCTTGATGAGGATTTAGTTTTAATTGCAGCCGTTTAAAAGAACCCGGAATTTGATGGGTGTTTTTTCTACGCAAGAGAAAGTTGTTTTTTGATGAAGGTGCGTTTTCGCAGACGAGTGTGATTACAACGTGTTTGTCCAAAATAACAACAACAAGTCGTGTAGGTAAACACAATACATAGTGCGGCTATAAAAGAACAAGACAAACATTGAAAAATTGAAAGCGCAGAAAAGAACACAGGGTACCCACAAAATTATTACACACAAAAAAAACGATCTCATTGAAATTATATTCGCTAAATCGTACACCCTATTAACCCAAATTAAAACGACACAACACACCAATACAGCGATAGAGGGAGGAAAATGCTGACAAAAAGTCATTTTTGGATTAGGACTAGTAGCTTTGAATTGACAGTATTTTTCATTATTCCTGACAGGTATCGGCTTGGGATTATTCAACAAGAGATAAAAATACTAGTCAAAGTTCAGTCGTATCTATCAGAAGTGCAGACGGCCTAGGGCACATCTAGACAAGATTGCCTTGATTAGACCATTTTTTCTTGGTAGTGTAAATATAAACTATTATCAGTAGAGTCAAATAGAGATTAGAGCGAATTATTGGGGGAACACTTGTCTAGCGAGGTCTAAGGACATATTACGCGAATAGACTCATGGTGTCATTGACGAATCATAAGTTTAGGGGTGCTTGAGTTGGCGTCTAGATAAACCGCAGTGATACCCCCGATCTAGGCCACACGCGCAAACCATTTTGAACTTGAAGCGCGAAAAAATCATTTCGCGTTGTTTAATTAAATTTTGTTAATTAATTTTCAGAGCATAGTCCCTCTCAAGGGTTCGGAGCCATTACTGACGATCCGATGACTCCAAAGGTGCTGAGTTCTGCTCACGAAGAACGTGCGTTTGCACATTGCGAAAAAACATAAGCAAAGGGCGAGCTATAAACGAGCGGAAAAAATTGCGAAAACTTGTGGTGACAGGTTGGACTCTGTGCACATCTCATGACCGCCTCGTCAGGAGTTAATCGGTATACGAGACTCGAATCATAACATTCTCCCTCTGACACGCGGGTCATCTAAACACGCGAATTGCCAAACGACTTTCAGCACAGACATGAGTACGAACAAATACAATACAAGGAATAAAACACAAATTATCGCGATCAAGTATTCTTTTCGAGCAAGGACGTGGCCGACTAACATAAGCCGTAAATTGGACACGTACCACGTGCCAGGGTTTGAATAGGGAAATAGAGATCTAGTCAAACAAATAGCCCGCCTGAACCTTTTCAAGTGCTTGTAGCACAGATACAAAACCCTTTCTAGTGCAAGATTTTATAAGAAGGAAGTCATTCATCGGTTTCAGCTTTCGAAGAAAACCATTAGGGTGTCTAAACACTTTGTTGGTTTCCCTATTTACAAGGAAAGCTTAAATTTGAGTAAAACTTGTTTCCGGCTCGAAAAGGGGTTTCAGCAAGTATCGCGAAGAGAGATTTGACAGCACTTCCGGTCTGCAAGCTGAACTCTCATTCCAATGATTTCTCTGAGTTTTTTTATCAGATAAATCACGGCTCTGACCACAAAACATCAAGTGAGAACCAAATTATTTTCCGAGTAAAACAATCATACTCTATTTTACACAATTGGCTCCTAGTTTTCAACACAAATCAATATTGCGTGGACTAATAAATCTTAAAAAATAACACGCGCTGAAATCAGTGAAAATCAAAACCTTACGGCAAATCCCGAAGATAACTGGAATTAAATTGTTTCAAACGTACCTTTTACGAAAGTGTTCTCGTCCAGTTTGTTCGCCTCCTCCGGTGGAGTATATGCGCCGCTTGTCTCAGGACATTTGTGGTAATTCTGCGCCCATATCCGTGCTTGACTTTTCACGTTTTTTGGGAAAGATTCCACGGTAGTCTCGAGAGCCAAGCGCGCGGCTAAGATAGAGTAGAGAGGTCTGCGCAGATCATGGTGACGAACGCGAGACCAGGTGATACCTAGTTTACGTCGCACGAGTTTTTGCAGTCTCACCAAGTTGGTGTATTTCCTTCTGTTTTGAGTCACTTCACGAAACACACACAAATCCACTTGCCACAAACCACCGCCGTTAGAGCTCGCGTTTATAGCGCTCTGTACGATCGCGATGCGTTTGGTAAAGTGATGATCCTCGGAGAAGATTTGCGCTTCATCAACAAGCTCCACCGCCTCGTCAATAACATCAATTCCCTTCGCTCCCGGAACGAGTAACGACTTGGGAATCGGTAACCGTTTTTTCCCGTTGCTGGAGTCCATACTAGTCACAAGTACAACCATCCAAAAGCACATTCTAATGAGCGTACTCATGTCTGTTTAGGTACGTGGGATGTTCTGCGCTCTTGAGTTCGCGACCCTCAATTTTCTGCGCTCTTGTAGTCAACAACACCGCGACGGTTATGTTGTCGTATGGCCCACAAACCGCTGTCCCGTGGAACGCGTAAACAGCGCACGAGAAGCAAAATACTCTGTAAGTTCTAGACCTGCAGAGCAAATAAGCAAAGTTACTGCGGTAGTAGAACCGATGCCAATGGATCTACGTAAGCCCAGTTTGTGAGAGTATAATCAGTAGGGTTGAATCATTTTGGTCACACGGTCACCCGATCTAGTGTTAGCTCACGCAGGGAGTTTATCTTTACCTCTCAAACACGATCTAAAAATCACCAATTGCACCAAACGAGAAACTAGAGTTAGCCTGTGTTTACACTTGTTGGACGAGCCTCTGATCTGCGGTTGTGGCTGGGATATCCCAAGACTGTGGGGGTCAATCTAGAGGTGCAAGAGATGCCCTATTTATAGCGAGGGAGGGATCCTCGGTGATACGGACCATGACGCAGATACTAACTTTCAACTGACTCGCGTTAATCTGAGAAATTCTATACCAATAAGTTGTGTGTAACATATCGTCACTTCGATAGTGGCTTCACAAAAAATATGGATCACCCATGGAGGATAGTAATAGCGAAAAACACGGAAATTAGGGAGACGAAATATTGTATAGGAGCATATGTCATTAATTTGGTAAAACAAAAAAAGTGGGATTTATCAAAGGAGTTCACACGAGAACATGTCGGGTAGTAGTCTTTTAAAAATTGCACATTATAAACGAAAGATAAATGTCTTTATACTAACTTGGCAGATTTGACAGTGCATTTCACCATACTCCATCTTTTTGATATCAACTACGAGTTTTTCCGCAACTACCAGTTTGACGTACGTGTTCAAGCAATGTTTTTCGCTGGGCGTTCTACGACCTCCACGAAGATGTGTGTTTTACCACTAACAAGGTCATGGTCCCTTACGAGTTGTAACCTCGAAGTGGCTCTAGCTATGTCAGTTAAGCTAGGGTCAGAAAACCCAGTAAAGTGTCACAAAGAAGCCATTCTACTGCAAGAGAACCCATTCAATTGCTAGAGAGCTCTAGAAAACCCATTCACTTGCCAGAGAAATCGATTTGAAGACCTAACGAATCCGTTTAATTGAGCTACGAGTCTCGAGTAGTATATACTAGTCAACCATTCATCCATCCACTCAACAGTAATGCGCTACACTGACTACGGAGCAGTTTGTTGGTTTTCCTTATCTGGGTCCCGCGCGGGGATTCGGTTGACCACACACTAGCAGAATCAGTAAGTACAACAAGGAAAACACATCATAGCTCGTGGATGACTGTTTTGATGGCACTTACCTTGAGATAAACCTTAAGATTGTAAGCTGGATGGCGCCAAAAGGGTAATATATGACTCGTTTATGATCTGGCTTTTACCATGTGCGTCTGGCCTTTGTGAGCATGAACCTGAGCGGACGTTTGAAGCCTGATCACTTTGCGGGCGATGTGAAAGGAAGTGGTCAAACCCACTCTTTCCACGAAGGATTTCCTTCTAAAACTCTGAGCTCACTTTTCGTATCGTACACTTGTTGCTATGAGCACTCTTCATTATCAGTGAGAATAGCACCTAAGGTTTCGCGTAAATCGCTTGGTCGTTAAATTAATGACTTGACTCGTTCGGCGCTTTTGCCACACTAGAGCGGCAGGAAAACATCATCAACAGCCATCCGGGGCATGGAATTGAAAGCGGAAATCAGGATCTCTCGCGACTGCGCGCGGCATCGAGCACAAACAGCAGGGGGCGGAGCTATCGACAGTCAACTGTCAATCATGTTGATGGACACTCCGCAGGTGGGTGAAGAGACAGTCACGACAATGTCTGGAAATACACGGGTTTTGATGTTCGTTGTAATTTTCTAGTGAGAGCAGAAATCAAATCTGAGTAATTTTGACTCAAACATCAAAGTACCGAAGAGCCCTGTAAATTCATAAGGAACCCTAAAGTAGTTTCGTGTTAGCAGGGATTTGGGTCATCGGGGTAGGGTTGGAAAAGTTTTATAGCACGGATAATTCGCGGTAATAGGTTTTCAACGCCGAATTTTTGTAAGCGCTCTGCCTTTCTATTTATTTTTGTTTATTCCTGAAATAAAAAGAAATAATAAACTACCGCTGCATGATATAATCGGGTCGAGTGACTGTATCGAGTTACGAATTGACAAGGGGAAAACAGCTACAATTAATCATGGCGTGATATCAGTCAAGTTCGGAGTTTCCAGTTTCTGTCACGTGGTTATTTTAGCGGGTTTCGAGGGTATGTTATCGCGACACACTTATAGCACCCCACGATTCAATTGCAACACTCTTGCAACACTGCGCAACAATCATTCCACTCTACAATTTTGCGCAGTATCATTGCAACAATCTCACGTCATTGCACAGTATCATTGTAACAACCTTGCAACACTACGCAGCTACAATTGCAATACTATTACAATACAGTGGGCTAGTGTGAGCCATCACAATGCGCATATGAAAGTAAATTTCTTATCAAAGCTCCGATTGCCCAGTACTTAATCTCAGAAGCTAGATGTATTTTTGTCTGCACGAGTAGAAAGTTTAGAGCTTTGCATATACCCCGGGGATAGCGTCGCGCAGTCTAGAACTGAGTGCTTTTTAAACGCTGGTCCGTTTGACAAATTGACAACACGCAATTGAGGACACCTGGATACCCGCGCCCACGAGCTAGTTGGAGGAGGCAGATAATCGCTCTGTTTGCTAGAGGGAGTCCCGTCATCACCGGTAGCAATACTCACTGCATTAGAGCAGGTCATCGAGTAAGTAGATCATGGAGCACATCACTGGCCTTTAGGAATAACCCAAGTCATGTCTTTCTTTATTCGGGGCTCTATTCTCTGATGCTTTCAAAGCTCGATTGCGCGTCGGTTAAATTTCTTTTAAGAATTCTTATATAACGCTACCTTTGTTACAGCTTGTTCACTGTGCCTATGAAGACACAATTGGAAGACAATACTCACCGAAAGTATTGCACTTGTTTTGTACACACGCATTCCTTAACGCCGTTTCGCACGGTAGCTATCAGAGTACTGGGTAGCTATCGCCTATTGCTCTCTGCGTTGTTTGGATAAACGCGGAGAAATGGGTTTTAGCCGGCGCGGATCGTTTGAAAGGTACCGTTAACTGCATTCCTGACGGCTGTTTAGCTCATCGCTTGTCGTCCATTACCGACAATTTCACCTTCAATAAACAAACAGCACAGAGTTTTTAATAGAGCCCGGTGAAGCCTGGCTGTGGTCGGAGTCAGATTGCGCGCGACAGACTAATGAAGTGTTCAATTAAGGAAGTGCTCGGCCTTGGGTAAACGCACGTTGGGAGACGACCTATGCGTGGAATCTCACTACCGCGCGTCATACTCACGACTCTGCCTGAGTTTATGTCTCGATAAACATCACATTGCGATGCTATTACTGGCCTTCTTTGGCTTTACCCGAAAACAGAAAACATTGATAATTGCCGATGTTTCGCCAAGAAAAAATTAATGTATTCCGTTTCTAGAACAAAAAAGGCACGCCCAAAACCCATTAGTCACGCGTTGCCAACAGTGCCAGGGCGTTTTGTGGTTTCATGTCGTCAATGGTGCATCGATACCAAGTCAGCTATTATTTATTTGTTTCTGCATTTTAGCATTTGCATTTTACATGGCAAACAAAAGTTTAGAGCTGCTATATTTTTGTCAGGATTCGTTATTCAAGAGAAAATGTATATCTATGATTTGTTTAATATTTAGGATTAGTTTTTTCAACTTAGCATAAATATTTATTTATTTCTAGGGACAAGAGCAGACAAGCAGACAAGACAAGCGCACTTTCAATGAAAAATGTTTCAATGTTTCATAAAATGCAATATCATCCTATCGTGCTAATTCATTCTAACTCTCTCACCTCATGCAACAGACAATAAAAATAGCTTATAAAATCAGGTGTTACGGATTTTTTTTTGACAAAATATGATTATCCTTTAGAAGTACAGTTGAGAAAAATGCTTTGCTTCTTCGACAGTAGCTAGCAAGACATACAGACAAAACCCATTCAAGAGAATGTTAAAATATTTACCGCAGAACCCAATTGAGTGCAATCTATTTGCATTCCTGATAAGCCATTCATCGAGCCACTATTGGCTAAAATCAAATCTGAGTGACAGGTGCCGTTCTGTGATGACACTAACTAGACTTCACACCAACTCCAGTCGGGGGCTCGCGACGCCGGATGCAGAAAAGTTGACACAACGCGTTAATCCGCGCGATCCCGTTGACCGAAATTCCAGGAAAGCTAAATTCCACCACTTCCGGATGCCAAGAGAGATTAGGAGTTCTACAAGAAGTGTGTTTGTCATTGCTCCCCCACCGAGGGGGGAGGGGTCATCTAGAAATTAGGTTCTAGTACCCACGCCCCCAACGGCATGGTTTAAAACACTTGCGAAATCAGGATCAAATGAGGGGTTTTAATGACTTTTTTCCCGGTCTTGTTTAAATATTTTTTTCGAGGCTAGTTGGTTCTTCGGTCTATTCTTTCACGGGACTCATTAAACACGGTTATCTTGTTCGAGATATTTTCAGAGAATTTGGTTTCTCGCTATTTTTCCAAGGCTCTGAGACACTGCATTTCCGAGCGCGCGAAGGGCTCAAGCTGCTGCGCATGCCTACGAAACCGGATGTGGTTTAGAACGACGTGCAAGACCTTGACCAATACTATGGCTACAATACTCCAAAACAGTTCGTAACAACTCAAGCCAAGATGAGTGCAACTTGACACATGGATTTCTTAAAACAAACGCTTTATACTAGTTTGAACGCAGTGAGTTCAGAGTGCTATCATTCTGACACATGGAAGTGGCCGGTCGGCGATAACAAAAGAATGAAATAAAGAAAACGGATCACAAGCTTTTAAATTTCTCCCGAGGAACCTCCTCACTCACAGAGCGTCTTCCCACCATGGAAAATTGTTACTGCTGGGTTTGAAAAAATAAAGATTAAGGTCCTTTTTTCAGAGGAGAAGCCGCTTTTACTTGAGCGAACAGTGCAGCCTTTGAGGTTTACAACACCTATCAGTCACACAACCTAGTCAGGAGGCTCACCGTGTTCAGATTCTTGAGATTTGAACTTGGCCCTTGCTTGGGTTGGGCAGGCGCGCTATTTCTGTTCCTTGTTCGATATTTTTCACGAAAACAGGGACTTGTCACTCAACAGTTCTCAAGCTCCCACGAAAACAATTTCCACTTAGACTAATCTGACCAACTACGGGAGCAAGACAGCCTACACTTTCTTTCTCTTCGCAATATATTTAGCTTGAGTCTCAGGCTTTTTTTCTCCCCTGAGGGCCTGATACTCAACTATAAGAAAAAACTTGTTGGCCTTTCAGGTTAAAAATGGGATTGTAGCTAGGGCGAATGGGCGAGTGACACTTGAAAAGCGTTAACTTGACCTTGGTGCTAATAGGTGCAACGGGCGATCAAGGTGACAAACAATTTCTCGCATAGGACAACCTGTTTTATCCGACCGCCCGGAATGGTTACCATGACCTTGCTAGATCCCACCAAATTTTTTCGCGGCCTGTATTATCCGACCGCCCGGTAAGACAAGGGTATCAGTGACCGAGGTATGTGGGTCGATATGGGTAACCCCTTAATGAAGAACCTGTATTATCCGACCGCCCGGTAAGACAAGGGTATCAGTGACCGAGGTATGTGGGTCGATATGGGTAACCCCTTAATGAAGAACCTGTATTATCCGACCGCCCGCTAAGACAAGGGTATCAGTGACCGAGGTATGTGGGTACTAGTTATAAGGATAGATGGTTTATTAATATATGCATTGCAGCCAAAAGGCTGAATTACGCATTATGTACAAAAAAATTAAAAATAATATGAAAAATTTAAATAAGATAGTTATAAATATTATTATGATAAAATATAATTACTTCCTATAAAAATATATGATAAAAATGTATATAACTTCAGCCTAAGTTGTTTGATCATGCAGAATATGAAAGTATTACTAGCCCTTTTTGTGCGAAGTCTTGGAACATTAAAACGGCGCTTGTGTCGCAGAGCATATCGGGAGTGATCATTTACAGGCGGCAAAAGAGTACTTGGTTAGGATTATTAATAGTGTCATTAAAAAGCTTGCTGCACAGTAAATTATGATGGTCAAAAATCGGATTGATGTCAATATCCTTCGCTAATTTACACCTTCTTGATGTTATTATTGATACTGCCCTTTTTTCAAGGTGCTCAAACTCATTTTTAAAGTATTGAGGAAGGCTATTATAAAATACTGGCGCGGCGTAGTCCATAAGGGATCTAACGCATGACGTGTAAAATAATACTAGCTCATGTTGGGGAACTCCAGCTCTTTTTAGTTGTGTTAGAAAATAGAGATACCTCTATTTTGATACCCTCAAAATAGAGGTACCCTCAAATGAACCTGTTTTATCCGACCGACCGGAAAGACAAGGGTCTCATTGACCCTTGTTTTTAGGTTGACACGTGTAATCCCTAAATGGAAGAAGGTTCCTGCCGCAAGGAGCGTGAAATATGGGAGATCCAAGAAAAGACCTTGAACTCTCGCCTAGCACAGAGCAACACCCCAGTTTCTAATTCAACATTTTAATAACAGGAAAATAATGGGTATCTCAAATCTTGAGACCGGACTTTTAGCATAGAACAATAAATTTGTTCCATTTAAGACTAAGAATGGGATAACCGTTTTTCTATAGCAGTTTGTTTAAGAATAATATTTAGGATTAAATTAATAAAGCCGCTGTTTAAATATATAATTGAATTTGACCTACCACACAGTTCTGCCCCGAACAGTCTAGAACAGCTCAAGATACGCATTCCATAGAAAATTTTTTTAGAAACACGGCTAAAACATTTACCGTATATCACATCCGCTTTCTCAAACTAAAAGAGGAGTTTGTTCATAGCACTATCTAGTAATACCTGGTCAGACCAAACATGCAGGATTATAACGACTTATGGTTGTTCTGTGTGATTAAATTTTTTTCCACATATTCTGGTTGTTTGCATGAGGTTGCCACTGTCTGTATTGCTAGTTCAGACATTGACATATGGCCTATAGAAAGACATTAAGGAAGGACTGATCCACTCGGTATGACAAGCATTTTACCTTCTTCAGCTTGAGCCTAGAACACTCGTTTGCACGGCGCACAAAATGCAGGGCAACAGAGGCGATGCTCTTCTCTTTTAGTCTTGAACCTCTCCTAGTGCACCGCCATGGGCCATTCTTCTATTTCCCTAGGGGAGGTTTTCCTTCTAGTCTTAAAGAGATGCCTTTTCGTGTTGACAGATGGACTAGACTCGTCTGTACACTTGAAATAACGGCTTGCAATTTGTCGATGAAATGTCACTGAATATTGACCCACGAAAGGTAAACTGGATGTTTTGACAACGTTAGCAATTAGCGCGGGCACCAGTCGCAAATATTTGCAATAAATTGCCGTTTTTGCTATGTGTCACATGTCATGGGCGGTTATATTGGCGAGTGGGCGTTACTTTACTCAACTGTTAAAAGTTTGCGACCCGATTAAAATTCCCGAACAGGTATAATCGTGATTATTCTCCGCAATTTTCATCACTAAGTTTTCCTGTGAGTGTTGTGCGGTGTTTTAGACGTGGTTTAGTTCGGCCGGTTTGTAAATGTGCAAAGATGGCAGTGTGCCGAAAGAAGAACTTGAACCGCTGCCAAATGAACTCCTCCACAGCTTCGAGCTAAAAATACACTTCCTTCGCTACCACAACTACGTAATATATCATGACAAACCGAAACAAGAACGAAAAAAAAAGTAATAAATACTTTTGCCGTAGAAGACGCGTTTTGCATTAAATTACACACTGTCACACCGGTTTCTTTTCCAAGGTTTTTTTTTATAAAGGAAAAACAAAATATTAAACTATCACATACAGGAGTAAGTAGAATAGAGTAACGTGAATTCAAATTGTAATTTTATTTATTCGAATGCCTATATCTGAGCGTTAGTCTGATAGAACATCAATTCAAAATAAGAAAGACAAGAAAGTGGAACCGCCTGATTTCTGACAGCCTCGGTTTCACGCGCCTGTGAAGGTATTCTGGGTTATTTCCAAGATGGCGGTGTGGACCTTGCCTGCTAGTCGAATCCCATTTGCTCTGCTTTTTTCACCCCTGAGGCTTGGTGGTTTGTTTGATTACGCTGTACGTTTTGGCTTTCACCAGCTCGAAAATCATTATTTCTCAATGAATCCTACATCAGGAAGTGGTTTCATTGTCTATCGACCGCTTCAAGTTTGCGCTTGAAATCCGGTAGAGCTCGGTGCTATAATAATTTGCATTTCTGTTTCTTTCCGAGTTTAAAATACGCTGTAAAAGCATCCAACAGATATAAACAAGATTCAAAAGGACGATTATATATATATATTTCTTATTTTCTAAAATTTGGCTCAAGTCTTCCGTCCAGAATTGTATGCTCATTGCTTTGAGTTGTTGTTGTTGTTATTTTAGCTTCCATGGTAAGGAGGTTGGCCAATCACTAACTCGCATCAAAAGAGCAAAGGATGGTAAATACCATTGTAAATACCATCCGCTGACTGCATTCCGCGCATCAGGAGAGAGCAACTCATTTCAGCTTCTTCTTCTTTGGGCTTGGCTCCATTTGATTGGTAGCTAATATCTAGGCAGAAAAGGAAAAAATGACGCTCAGAAGCTGCAAACGTCTGATTACGTCTCGTTACGATGGTATGACTAAAAAAAACTACAGACAACTATGGCATGGCATGGTATGAGGTGAAGATGAGGGAATGAGAAGACATCTTCGTTACAATGGTATGACTAAAAAAAACTACAGACAACTATGGCATGGCATGGTATGAGGTGAGGATGAGGGAATGAGAAGACATCTTCGTTACGATGGTATGACTAAAAAAACTACAGACAACTATGGCATGGCATGGTATGAGGTGAGGATGAGGGAATGAGAAGACATCTTCGTTACGATGGTATGACTAGAAAAACTACAGACAACTATGGCATGGCATGGTATGAGGTGAGGATGAGGGAATGAGAAGACATCTTCGTTACGATGGTATGACTAAAAAAAACTACAGACAACTATGGCATGGCATGGTATGAGGTGAAGATGAGGGAATGAGAAGACATCTTCGTTACGATGGTATGACTAGAAAAACTACAGACAACTATGGCATGGCATGGTATGAGGTGAGGATGAGGGAATGAGAAGACATCTTCGTTACGATGGTATGACTAGAAAAACTACAGACAACTATGGCATGGCATGGTATGAGGTGAGGATGAGGGAATGAGAAGACATCTTCGTTACGATGGTATGACTAAAAAAACTACAGACAACTATGGCATGGCATGGTATGAGGTGAAGATGAGGGAATGAGAAGACATCTTCGTTACGATGGTATGACTAAAAAAAACTACAGACAACTATAGCATGGCATGGTATGAGGTGAGGATGAGGGAATGAGAAGACATCTTCGTTACGATGGTATGACTAAAAAAACTACAGACAACTATGGCATGGCATGGTATGAGGTGAAGATGAGGGAATGAGAAGACATCTTCGTTACGATGGTATGACTAGAAAAACTACAGACAACTATGGCATGGCATGGTATGAGGTGAGGATGAGGGAATGAGAAGACATCTTCGTTACGATGGTATGACTAAAAAAACTACAGACAACTATGGCATGGCATGGTATGAGGTGAAGATGAGGGAATGAGAAGACATCTTCGTTACGATGGTATGACTAAAAAAAACTACAGACAACTATAGCATGGCATGGTATGAGGTGAGGATGAGGGAATGAGAAGACATCTTCGTTACGATGGTATGACTAAAAAAACTACAGACAACTATGGCATGGCATGGTATGAGGTGAAGATGAGGGAATGAGAAGACATGAATGGGGGTGAAGATAAGGGAATGAAAAGACAGGAATGGGAGGTGAAGATGAGGGAATAAAAAGACGTGAATGGGAGGTGAAGATAAAGGAAAAAGAAGACATGAATGAGAGGTGAAGAGGAGGGAATGAAAAGACATGAATGGGGGTTTAGATAAGGGAATGAAAAGACATCTATAGGAGGTGAGGATGAGGGAATGAAAAGACATGAATGGGAGGTGAGGATGAGGGAATAAAAAGACATGAATGGGAGGTGAGGATGAGGGGATGAAAAGACGTGAATGGGAGGTGACGATGAGGGGATAGGAAGACGTGAATGGGAGGTGAAGATGAGGGGGAAAAAGACATGAATGGGAGGTGAATATGAGGGAATGAAAAGATATGAGTAGGAGGTGAGGATGAGGAAATAAGAAGACACGAGGTACCTGGGGAGAGGTGAGCATGAACTTGACGAAGGAATTTTGTGTCGCGTTTTGCTCAACTGAAATCTGCAGCGTAACTTTATCAAACATCTTAAACTTGACATCGCCAACAGCTAAGGACGGCTCCTATAGATAAAGACAGGAAGCTATCAGTAACGAGACTCTAGTTTTTAATAGATGATGTGTAAAAAAGAGTAGCAAGACATCAAAAGACTCGGTGTACAATATTCGTGTAGATCAGCATATTTATGGCAACTCGGAATAAAAGCTGTAACGTATTGGGGAGAAATGGAGATCCTTCCTTCTTGAGCCTTAGAGGGTACTCCAATATAAACACTGTAAGCACCCCTTCAAAACAGTCAGGATAAACATTCCCAAGGCCCCATCATGAAAATAAAATAAAACCCATAACCCTTACCCCAGACCCTAAGAGCATCGCTGCAAAGTCTACAATAAGGGTCACCCACCTCCTCGTTAAACGCCAGGAGTTGCTCGTCGACACCAAGTTGGTTCATGTATACTGTTCCCTGCAGCCCAAACTTTGGTACCAGCACCTGGAGCGCATTCTTGCGCACAAACAACACGAAGCCATCCTCTGTGGAGGGGCGCTTTTTAAAGAATAACTGTAATGATACACAAGGCGGAAGGATAGAAGTTAATAATTCACCTTTCTCTCATCCCCTTCTTTTTACGGTAGCAGTGTTTAACAATTAAGTAAGGAAAGCTATTGGGATTTAGAGACAAAACACGCTCCATATTTCTTTTTTTCACAGACTCAGAGACTGACAAATACTATCCAAGTTATGACTGTCGTCAAATCAAGGTGTCTGTGATAACGAGTTGTCTGTAACAGGTGGGTGTCTGTGAGGCGAGAGTTGGCGGTTGTGGGTATTTAAGTTAAGCCGTAATTACCTGAGTGTGAAGGTCGACTGATGCCCTTCCAGCATACTGCGCCATTTTGTGCCTGTGGTTCAGATGGTTGCATTGTTTCTGAGCAAGAAAAAAAAAACGCGAGTAATCCAACTTATACAATAAGTCAGGTGTAACAAAGCCAAAGACAGGAAGTATCGCTAATACCTGGACCTTATCTTTGTTAAGGAGGTCTGGGTACGAGTTCATGGCGCCGATGGAGACAGCAAGAAGACGGTGGACAAGTATATCAGAATACCTGTGGTGTGTAAACAAGCACAGGCATAAGGAAACCTGTAACACTACACAGGGATACCAAGGGCCTCTGTTATACTCACTCTAGATGGGTAGACAAGTGTAGCCACTTACTGTATGCTTGGTGAGGCGAGAAGGATTGTGGGAATACAGTACAGTAGTTGTCAGCCAGCCAGTAAAAACTGTGTTGTACTCACCGTCTTATTCGTGAGGCAAATTGTGTGTGTATATGGGGGTTAGCCAGCCAGTAAAAACTGTGTTGTACTCACCGTCTAATTGTGAGGTGAATTGTACATGTATATGGGGGTCGCCAGCCCATAATGGCGGTGCTCTACTTACCGTCTGATTGGTGAGGTGAATTGTACATGTATATGGGGGTCGCCAGCCCATAATGGTGGTGCTCTACTTACCGTCTGATTGGTGAGGTAAAGTGTGTGTATATGGGGGTCGCCAGCCCATAATGGCGGTGCTCTACTTGCCATCTGATTGGTGAGGTAAAGTGTGTGTATATGGGGGTCGCCAGCCCGTAATGGCGGTGCTCTACTTACCGTCTGATTGGTGAGGTAAAGTGTGTGTATATGGGGGTCGCCAGCCCGTAATGGCGGTGCTCTACTTACTGTCTGATTGGTGAGGTAAAGTGTGTGTATATGGGGGTCGCCAGCCCATAATGGCGGTGCTCTACTTGCCATCTGATTGGTGAGGTAAAGTGTGTGTATATGGGGGTCGCCAGCCCGTAATGGCGGTGCTCTACTTACCGTCTGATTGGTGAGGTAAAGTGTGTGTATATGGGGGTCGCCAGCCCATAATGGCGGTACTCGTCCTTAGGGAGCATGCCCGAGCAGAAGTAGACTGCTTGCATCATGCACCGGGTTGCTAGGATACGCAGCATCGTGTTGAAGTAAGGCTCGCCAGGTAGGTGTGCTTTGTCAAGAGAGACGGCAAGCGCTTTGGCCGAATCCACTTTGATCTCGACTCCCTGCGAAAGTTATAGCTGATGATGAGGCTTGAGATTTATGGAGTCAATGCGTGGAGGGGAATGCTAATCAAGAGTAAAGGGTCAGACTGGGCTGTCAGTTTCAAGCTCTCGTATTGTTATATCATTTTGGAAAAATTTCTCCATCTCTCTCAAGTCAACTTTTTAAGGTACTATTTTTATTTTATAAGAAACCTTTTTACGAGAACGTCCAGCCTGAGATTTCACCAAATTCTAAAACACATGCTAGAAACGTTTAGACTCAGATAGCAGCAAAATATTTTTTTTTTTAGTGTAATACATTCTAAAATGTGATACGTTCTTAAATGCTAGGATGAGGGGATCAAATGGTACAAAAGCTAGCAAGAATCTCTATACCTTAGAGCGTGCAGCCTTGACAAGTATGTCGTAGTTGGACGGAGGTGGGGAGGGGTGCCTACGCAGGACTGCAAACTCAGGGAATCGCTGATGGATGTGCTTCGCTACGGAGATGTTTGCCAGCAACATGAACTCTTCCACAAGAGAGTTAGTGTCCCTGTTGAAGCGACAAGAGTATTACAGCTGTCTAGCAAGCAAAGGTATAAAGACTATTTCTTAAGCTTACCGAAGTTGTTTTGTCTCTACATCAATGGGGTCGTGCGTCTCATTGTCAATGAAGAATCGCACTTCGGATGAGGCGAGTGTCAGCGCCCTGTAATAGCAAATAAGGGACTTGTCAGTAATCACTGTGTAATATACTTGCTCCATGTGAGGAGGCAGGTCATGCATGAAGTTCTAGCGGTTTCTCCAGCCAATGTAATAAGTACAGTGTCCTTCGACCTTGCCAGGTGTTCGGCCCCGTGGAAGGAACATGACAAGCTTTAGCTAACAGGTCACCAGGTTAAGGCGGTGTAAACAGTGCAAACTTTAGCTATCATGCCACCAGGTAAATCCCAGTGTAAACAGCGCAAACACTATACAGCATTTCAGGTATCGCTACACTTGGTTCACCACAACGCAAAGAAAATGTTGAACTACCTCGCTGCACCTCCCAGCATAGTGTAAAACAAACAGCACCAACAATGCCTGCCTTGAACAGACTTGCACTAATAGATTATGACACTGTCAGCCTCAGAGACCCAGAGCATGGAAGTGGGGAAGGATCCAAGTAGAAATACTTGAGACACTCTTTAATATTGCTCAAACTACTTTCTCCTACCCATTATCAATCCGGCGCTGTTTTAATATTTTTGCGAGTTTATTCAAGTTCCTCAAAGAAACTGTGACATCATCATTTAGAGATAAGTCGTCGATGCGAAGTTGTGCTTCAGCGTACGTCAGAGAGGCCTGTGAATGAAACAAAACTGCCCTATAACTGTAGTGATTGACAATGGGTGAGCTGGGGAGAAAGCCAAAGATTTATCCACTTTTGAAAGAGGATGCATCACTTTACCTTTGACCGGATGATGCTTTTAGTGAACTTTGTAGAGATGACGTCTGCATCAGGTGTCATTTCCCAAATTGAGGAAAATGCATACCTGAGGAAAAAAGGTGTGTTCACTTATGTGGCACATCCATGCATGCAGATAACGGTAACAACATGTTATGGAGTGATTTCCTTTGCTTTATCTTAATCACATACCTGTCCACGTTGGAGCGTAACGAGCACAAGTTTGAACTCAGCAACTCAGGAACCATGTCAATACGCTGAAAAAAATCAATTGTTACACTCTGTGAAGCGGCTATATCTTAGGGATATAAAATAATAGAATAATAGCAGTGTTATATTGAATCCTATACATTATCGTTACTGTGCTCTGTTTGGCGAGAACAAATGACAGCATATTTTGTGGGCATCTCAAAATAAATAATAAATAATTCAAAAATAAATTTTTACTGATTCTTGAATTCCACGTTAAATTTTACGTCAGATATAAGATGATTGGCGCATTGTGTTACTGACCTGGTCAGTTAGATAGACAGTTGTGCCCCTATTAGCAGCTTCCTCATCCAGTGCTGTCCCGGGCTGAATAAAATGTGTAACATCGGCAATATGGACACCAACCTAACCACAAGAAGAGTCACACAAGATTCATCTCTAAGAGCATCAAATCTTCAACTAATGTTTTGCTTTCATAAACCAAAAAAGCCACAAATAGACAGTTGATCTTTTTGTTACCTCCACTCGCACACAGAGAAATCAGAGTTCTGGCAGGCTTCTATTTGCCTGTAATCCCATTTAAAATGTACGAATTGTTGCTCAGGTTCAAAAGAGGTCTTGATGCCACCCCCCTTCCCACACAAAAAATAATAATGAAAATAATGTACTTTCTTAATGTTATTTCTAGCCAGTTTCAACCCTCAAATGATCCATTAGACCATCCATCATGCCTGAATCCGAGAACCTAGCCATGGATGTTTACCTCATAATTCCCATTATCCAGTTTCATCCAGTGTAATGCGTCATCAATGTCAGTACACCCTGGTGGGTCTACACTACATATGGACAGATCTCGCAGGTCCAGGCGGCGACTTACTTCCTGTCAAGTTACAGGGAAGTTATAAGAAAAGCTTTTAATCCAGTGGATGGTGTGTCTATTTGTTGCACCCTGCACAGACTACGGTCAACCACATTCATGACATAAAAGTATATCTAAAACTACAAAAACCTCCTAAATGAATGAAATGTTGAAACTGAAACAAACCTCATTACTTAAATAAGAATAACCCTAGCCTCCACTATCACAGAAGCACCGGGGAAGGAGGATAAGATGACTCCATGCCAACTCCATCCCTTTAGGGTTTGAGTTAACACTGACTAAACAGTGGAATATCATTCCATCTCCAAAGCACTGTACCTCTTCTGCTATTGCCCAAGGCATGACAGGAAGATCTTTCTGCACAGAGGCAGAAAATGCAAGATGGGGCACATCATGTTCCAGCAGAAGTAACTCATTCTCGGTTGCTTTGTCCCCTATCTCACCCAACTTACGCACAAAATGACCCTAGGAAAAAAACATGTTATTTCAATCAAACCATGGTCAAAAGAAGACAACTTTGGGAAATGTACCAGTGTGAGGTGCATAACAAGTGATGAGGTGATGGATTCACCACAGGGTTCCAGAGAGGAAGAGGAGGACTCACCACAGGGTACCAGAGATGAGGGGGTGGACAGACCACAGGGTACCAGAGAGGAAGGGGTGGACTTACCACAGGGTGCCAGAGAGGAAGGGATGGACTCACCACAGGGTACCAGAGAGGAAGGGGTGGACTCGCCACAGGGTACCAGAGAGGAAGGGGTGGACTCGCCACAGGGTACCAGAGAGGAAGGGATGGACTCACCACAGGGTACCAGAGAGGAAGGGATGGACCCACCAGAGGGTACCAGAGAGAAAGGGATGGACTCACCACAGGGTACCAGTGATGAAGGGGTGGACTCACCACAGGTACCAGAGAGGAAGAGGAGGACTTACCACAGGGTACCAGAGATAAGGGGGTGGACATACCACAGGGTACCAGTGATAAAGGGGTGGACTCACCACAGGGTACCAGAGAGGAAGGGGTGGACTCGCCACAGGGTACCAGAGAGGAAGGGATGGACTCACCACAGGGTACCAGTGATGAAGGGGTGGACTTACCACAGGGTACCAGAGAGGAAGAGGAGGACTCACCACAGGGTACCAGAGATGAAGGGATGGACTCACCACAGGGTACCAGAGATGAAGGGATGGACTCACCACAGGGTACCCAAAATGAAGGAGTAGACTCACCACAGGGTACCTTGAGCTTCTTGGCCATGAATCAATACTGACGACTATACGTTGACTCCTAAGGGTCTCAGCTTGTCTGGTTTCTATGCGGATTCTAGGAACACACTTCTCAGCAGGCACAAACAGTTGTCGAGTGCTCTGTATAGTTAATATTTTAATTTTTTAGAAAAAATTGTAGACATTATACTGCCACTGTATAAAATGTAATCAAGTCCAGTACCTGAATAATAAATCAACACGAGGTTGAGAAGAAATGTTTTACACCTCTGTGAAACAGAGAAGTTATACTAATGCTCCAAGCTTTAACCATTTGTCTGATCAAAAGGCAAAGGGATAACACTTGAAATGTCAGCAAAACTACTTTGAGATCATACAGTAGAGGCATAAAACATATCATTTCAACCAATGTTGATTTATTTGCCTGACAATACCATACATATGCAGCCAATCTATTTTTTCTACAGTTTGTCTGTAGATTTCCTAGTAAAAAATCCTAGATATTCTACAGCTTGTCAGTAGTTTTTCTAGTCATATATTCTACCTAGTTACTGTATTCTACAGCTTGTCTGTAGTTTTTCTAGTCATATATTCTACCTAGTTACTGTATTTTACAGCTTGTCTGTAGTTTTTTAGTTATAACTTCTAGTTATTCTACAGCATGCCTGATGTTTTTATTTAGCAATACCTTTTAGTTATTTTACAGCTTGTCTGTAGTTTTTCTAGTCATACCATCTAGTTATTCTACAGCTTGCCTGTAGTTTTTTCTAGTCATACCAGTACCTGCAGATTTCCTGATGAAGACAGTACGCCACAGTATGGTCTCCAATTCCTCTTGATTATTCCAACAACCTGTGGGGCAGGAAATTACCACAAAATCAGTCAAGATGAAGTACATTTTGCAACCAGAGAAATCTTCAAGATGACTCACCTTTCCAGTTTTCTTTAATTTATTTTTATTGTTATCCAAAATCTGAAACACAAATTAGACTTTTTATTGACCTGTGAAACAGTGTGCATAGCAAAGAGTATTAAGCCCAGGAATCACACACATAAAAACAAACAATTATATTTTGTGTATTTAAATGTAATACACAATGTTATTTCACAGTTTGATGGAAACCAACCCTGATACCATTAGCAATCCATGGTTTATTCTTAATTAATGGAAGATCATGTATAGAAATTGAGAATTGAAAATTTTGCTGTTTCTTGTGCCAACAAACCTGTGTTTTCTTGCTTGTTATTTCTTCTTCACTCTCACTATGGTCGGCATCATCTAGTACTAGTTCAGATGGTGCCGTCCATTCTTCCTGAGAGAGCAGCTCTACTGCAACTAGATCTTCATTTACAGCTCGATTGAGGTTTATCAATCCTTGAATGAACACCTCATCTCCACCGTCTTTTAAATACACAGTTGCCTCTAAGTAATTTTCTCTGCATAGGAGGGAGGAATCAAAGGAATTGTTAGCGACTCACATTCAGACGTGACAATAGGAATGAGACTGAGAAACTAAAAGGTGAAAAGACGATTGCGACTCGAGTCATTATTCCACACCTACTACCGTGGAAGGTTCCCTGTTTGTATTTCCCTGATTTGATGCCAGAGTGAATTTTTACAAGTGGGATGTGCTCAGGAAATAGACATTGCTTTCCTCTCCCATCAATTGCCTGAAAATAGAAAAATTCAACAGGCTTATTCAGAGTTTTAATGCTAAGATAATTACAATGGATCTAGGCTGACCTACTTATTATCTCTATTTACAAGAGTAAGCCTAGTCATACAGTAGTTTATGATAAGCCTAATAATAGTCAATGATAAACCTATGAGAGTTTTAATTGTTCTATGTAGGCTGTTTAAATATTCCTTACATTACCTGTTTTTGTTTACTGTGTTGTAAGTTTGCCAAGCGATCAACAAGATCCGCACACCCATCAAGGCTCTCCACATACTGCTGAACTAAACACATGCAAGAGTCATTCAAACTATTCCATGAACAAAGCAGTAATCAGTCCCATAGATAAGGGGGAGCTCCCTCACATGCAATCCAATATGGATATTACTGTGGAATTCCGCAGTATTTAATAACAATAGCATTATTTTCTCTTTGCTTATTTTCCATTTGTTTATTTTACATTCACACATTCTTAGTATAAATCAATGTAAATTACGGTCACTTTTAGCACAGTTTTACAGGTCTGAAAGAGTTCACGTCATTTGTAAGTATCTCGTTCCGTTTATCCGCTAGCATTTGTAAAATTATCTGTATATGTAACGTCACCGTACTTTGTAGAACATTCAGCCTGCTTTTAACTTGTTTGTATTTAGCTATTTTCCTGTTATTTATCGCAGCAATCATCATTTTCGACATACCGTCATCACCGTTATTACTGTCTCAATCGCAGATAAGTTGTTAAATGAAATCGTTCATGCGTTATTGTTATGACGTGTAGGAATTTTACTCTTTCCTGGAACGTTTACCGCCACAATAAAACCCCCACATCCAAACCAATGGGGAGATCCAACACTTATTCCAACACAATCAAGAGACCAACCTATCCAACCTGAAGGTCACCCCCATCCAAACCCAAGGTCACTAGTACTACAAAACATCTAGTAGTACAGTAGTAGTACAAAACAGGATGACAGAAAGAAAGATAGGAAATCAAATAGAATGCTATCTGTTTTACTTGTATATGTAACAATCCCATCAGCATGAGCTTTCTCTCTGTTTGCTCTGTCATTAGTGAGAAGTACAACCTGTACACATGTCTCCACATCTTTCCCTCCTTCACACTCCTGCAAGTGGTCTCCATACCAGCTGGGAGCAACAAACAAAAATAAGATACTGAGAAATGGTAATTTGATACAATTTTGAAAAGGATTAGCAAAAACAAAACATAGAGATACAGAGAAATGGTAATTTGATACAATTTTGAAAAGGATAAGCAAAGAAAAAAACATAAAGATACAACAATATTGAAAAGGATAAGCAAATACAAAATACTGAGAAATGGTAATTTCACACAATATTATATACCTTGCAGCTGTCCGTATCGCTCTGTCATTCCTGTCATTAGAACTCTCATCTTTTTTCCTCTCTATGTATGTACTTCTATGATGCTCATTTGAAAATACATAGAATTTTCTTTCTGGATCTGAGATAATACTTCTTGCTCGTTTGTATACCCCAAAATTCAAATGTTTAACCTATAACAACAACAACAAAAATTTTATTGAACTGACAATGACATGAGGTTGTATTGTTATGAATTTGGTACTTGAGAAAGTCAGGTATATAATTCAGGGTGGGGTATTTTGTGGGGTGTGGAATTTTTGCCTCATGCTGGAGCCCTTTCCAGGGGTGGTGGATGTACAGGGGGGTCTAGTCCAACACCTCCCAATCTAGAAAGTATTTTATTCGGATAACTTTTTTTCTGCATGTGTAAATTTCAGTATTTCAAACACAAGGGTGTAAGCAGATATGTTATACAACCAACTTGTGGGGGGGAGGGAGGGATATAAAAGCACCATCAAAACAAATCAATTCCTTAAGGCTTGATTGATAGGGCATAGTTATTATTAATTATTATTATGGATTGGGCTTCTATTTACTTACCTCTTCCAGGACGGTCTGCAGCAATATAACGTTCTTGAAGACTGGGTCTTCGATTACATCTATCTGTAACACGACATCACACCACAACAGTCAAACTGTTTCGTACTACTGGACTAAGATATGGTCTGCCAATTTAGGTAAACAAATGCCAAAGTAACTAATACTATTTGCGCTTAAAAATCTTAAGCTATGCTGCCTACCTGATGCAGCAGTACGTTAGTGTCCGGAATAAGATAGTGTGGGAAATCACACGAGGACGAAAGGCTTTGAGGCAAGGGATCTAGCACGCTTGCTTCGCTCTGCCCACAAATAGAACATCCATTCGCACCGCACCACACGTCATCACGCAAATAATGCTCCCGAACGACCTTCAAGATTCCTCCCTTCTTGGTCTTCTTCACAAAGGTCTTGGATTTCAGCATTTTTGGCAAAAAAAAAAAATAATAAAGGAAAATTTTAAGTTTTTAACACGTGTATGCAGGACGCCATTTTGAATTGTGAAAGCAGCCGCTGACACACCACAGGACACCCATACCACATTTCGACATCTTCAAAATTGAAGATTTAAGGGTGTACTGACATTAGTGTTGCTCAGTAACGACGTTGCTACGCTGGTGGCGTTAAGCGCGCGCATATACATAACACAAAATTCGACATTTCAAGCTTTACTGAAGTAAAAGAAATAAAAATATGCGTTTCAAGTCCCCAAAAATTGACTTTAAGTTTATCTCATCCTTTTCGGGTGAGCAATTTTCACTACCTGCGCGCGCTGAAAACACCGAACGCTTGCGCACGCACTGAAAATTTTATTTCAAAGTAGCGCGCGCTGTATCAAAATTTAAAAATACTTTTTCAATTTTCATCATGACATGAAGGATTTTGTTCCTTTAAAGTGTAAATACCACGAACCACTATTGGAATTTGTTTTTAAACTTCATTTCAATCTCATAATGTGAGGTATCAGTGTGTCTGAGCAGGCCGAATGAGCACGCGCGTGCTTTGTTTCACTTCCGGTTCTGCGTTTTCTAAAAAAAAGCTCTTTTGTCGCCAAGTTATTTCAAAACGCAACATTCTTTCTGTATTCCTTTTTATTAAATGCTCCTTCATATAGCCAAGCATGGATTTAGCGTTAATCTAACAGAAACCAAAATTATATCAAATAACCTTTGAAAAATCATAAAAAAACAATTACTCCATCATTTCTAAAACGCATGCTTGGCTTAATGCACCCATACCTCAAGATTCATAAAACGTATTCAGTATTTGTTTTCGAGCAATTTTACTTGAAATATTTGCTTTTATCTGTATCTATGACGTCGCATTATGACGTCACGGGGTAACGTCATCATAATAGTCAGCACACCTGTGGTGGTCAACTTGGCAAATATCAGGCCCTTATGACTTTCTGCAAAGCTTTTATGCTTTATTCAATTTTCCTTAGCAACAGATGTCAGTACACCCTTCAATTTCTGCTGTTTTTTTTTTTTTTTTTTTTTTTTTTTTTTGCTGCTCTGTTAAATGTTTTAAAGAAAAATGATAAAAGAGAGAGTAAGGACACAATGTTTTATTGAATTCTTATACTTACTTTGCTGTAGCCAAAAAAAAAATAATTTATAAGACTTCACCTGTTCACAGTCTCTCTCTTATTATACAAATACATTTTATTTTATCAAAAAAAAACTGCTGATACTGTGGTAGCCATAATCTATGTTCACCTGACTGGGTTGTCTGTGATATTTTTGATATGCAAGCTCCACATTTTTGCTAAGAATCAAAGTATTTTAGAGGATTTGTAAGAATTTCTAGTTGATCACACGATCACCCATTTCTGTTCTAATAATTTTCTTTCCAAACTGTTTTGGCATCTTAAGCTCCTTAGGGATTGGTTGCTCCATAACCTCCAACATTTCTTTCAACTCCTCCGCAATTTTACAATCCAGAGTCAAGAAAGATGTAGCAATCCCATGATGCCCTATTCTTCCAGTACGGCCACAGCGATGTATATAACATTCAATAGTGTCTGGGAGATCGTAGTTGATAACATGGGTAACCTCAGGGAAGTCAAGACCACGTGATGCTACGTCAGTGGCCACAAGTATGTCAACTTTGCCATCACGGAAAGCCTTTACTAGCTTGAAGCGATAATCTTGAGGTTTTTCTGAGTGTAGCCCTGAAGCATGAAACTGTTCTTGCTTCAGTAATTCTGTAACATAATCAACATTCTGAATTGAAGATGTAAAGACTATGACTGGAGGATAAGGTGTAGTGCGGAGAGTCTCCAGTAATTTCTGTGGCTTTTGGTAATGATACAAGAAGACAACATTTTGTTGTACTGACGGTGCTATCAAACCTCCCGGACCTACTTGAATAGTGATTGGATTCAAAACAGCAGATCTTGCCAGTCTTTCTAAGGACTCTGGTAATGTTGCCGACCAGAGTAGGGTCTGCCTGGCCCTGGAAGTACCTGTAGCGAGTCCAACAATCTTCCGAAGCTGCTCTTCCATACCCATACCAAGCATTCTGTCGGCCTCATCCATAACTAGATATGTTATCTTGTCTAGACATAAGGCACCCCTCTTACAAAGATCCAGCAGTCTGCCGGGTGTGGCAACCACCACATCTGCACCCTCACGCAAGGCAATGGTTTGAGTCGAAACAGGGACACCTCCACATACTGCAACAGCCTTATATCTAGCAGTAAACTGCTGAGTATCATATATCACAGACTGGTTGGAGGGACCTGGGATAGAGTGGAAATGGAAGGGACCCTGTTGCCCAAAGTTATTATGACTAGGAGGGGGTAGGGTATGTGTGTATATTTTAGGTGGAAAAGGATTAACACTCCCTTGCCCAGGAAATGTACCAGGATTACCAGGACATCTGATAACATCTAGCATCTCAGAGACATTCATGAAGACTTGTTGCATCAGTTCTCTTGTAGGAGTTAATATCAGAGCAACTGGTGTGTCGCCAGGGTTGCTTGGTGCCTTCGTCCTTAGTAGCATGCAGAGAGGGAGTGAATAAGCCAGTGTTTTACCAGACCCTGTCTCAGCAAGGCCTATAATATCACGACCGCTCATCACACAACTCAAGGACTGCATCTGGATGGGAGTTGGAACCTGGAAATTCTTTTTAGCTAGATATGTAGAGAGTTCAGGAGGAAGATTTAAATCATGGAAAGATTCAATTGGTTTAGGGCAGTCCTCTCCCTCAATATGTATCCCATTTTTCCATCTTATTTCATCAACAACTTCGTCTGATAAACGACTCACTTTTTCATTTTCATCGTAGTAAGACCACATGAAATTGTCCTCTCTTCCTGTTGATTTCCTTTTGAGGCTTTTCCTGAGGGGCACAAAGTCTTCTTGCTTGGATTCTTTTCCTTTAGCCCCCTTCATGTCTTTATTGTGTGTGTTTTTCAATGGCCAGATAATATTTGATTTGCCTTCCAGTTGTCAGTGGATAAGTTATGAATATGATGCGTATTGCAGATCTGCGCATGTTTATGTTGTATGACCGCTGCACGTATCAACTTTGTATCGTCTGCCCAAAAGTGTTCGCTAAGCAGATGGCAGCTACGACTTCGCGGATTTCTCCCACTTTCTTGATCAGCAAATTCGTTAGATAATTGATTTTCAAGATGTAATCCAGAGGGCTAAAGAGTGGGTTGGCAAGGAAGAAGGTTTTCAATATGCGTTTTGAGGTTCTTGCTGCGGGCGGTTTGACGATTGTTTTGCTCTGGCAGCTCGGAGTTTTCCATGCAATTTTCCGCGCTGTTTTTTCAACCATCCTAAACGTTATCGCCTCTTTGCTCGGCATCCTCACAGGATTATCTTTGTACCTTGGCTCAGGGAAGCACAGAGAGCCGAAGAACCCGAAGCAGTCAGAAAAGGTGAGACGTATATCGCGCGTCCTTGAACAGAAAACTGTGAACAGCACACAACGACCTTACAAGCACAAGACTCTGGTATCAAGATCCATCGACCAATCGATCCAGGAGGTCTTTGATTTTTTCGTCCGCGATTTTTGCTTATCTTGGTTCAGGGTTCTAGGAAAAGATGAAGCCGCATTTGTTGACTTGATGACTGAAGAACTATGGGCAATTACTAGCAATGTTGTTGAAAGGTTAAAAAATGTTGATAAAGTGAATTTCCTATCTAGCGACCTCGTTGATATTCTGACCAACCATTTCCAGAGCTTGCGGTTAGCAGATCAAAGAAACTCTCCAGAAACTGCTGAAGCATTTGTTTTACATCACTGTCTTACAAGCAAAAAAGCTGAGCTAGACTACCTCAGGAAGATTTCAGATGTCATATTGTATTGTTTTCTGTCTGAGAGGAATTCCCAATGTCCAGAAATGAGAGTTCTTCTTAGGGAGATTCTAGCATACAGTGTGTTCCAGCCGCTGGCTGACATGTTATGTGACCCTGATTACATCAATCAGACCGTTTTGATTTACTTGGAGGCGAAAGAGACTTTGACAGCAAAACACAAGCCTCGCTACGCTTACGCTGAGACTTATGAAGACTTCATTCGTATGATAAACACATGCAATTCAGTAGAGGAACTCAAGCAGATCAGGTAATAGGGTATTCTAACCACTATGTCAAATTTTATTTTCTATTTTCTATGAAATTTTTCTATGCATTTGTTCTTAACATTGTTTTTTTTTTATTTTATAAAAATGGTAGAGTACATTTTTTAATCATATTTTGTTTTTATTGATTGTGAAGACAATGTTTAATTGAGCTAGGTAACAGCTGATATTTTCCGCCACTACTGTACCATTGCTTTTTCATTGCATTAAAGGTATCATATTATTGCTGAAATAATGCAAGCAACCACTATTAATAACCTGCGTGGGATAGAGAAACAAAATCAACAAACCGACAATCAACCACTGAACAAGGATGCCCAGCTAAGGACTCGCAACTTAAAAAGATATATCAACCAATGTACTGTGGCCAAGGCACAGTGTGAGAAGAGAATCAAACTCCTGGGTAAAGTAGAGTGCATTATGATTAGAATTGCATCCTAAAAAAGCCCTCCCCCCTATCATCCCTACTATGCTTGCTCTGAGTGACCCTTAGGCGTGCGAAAGCGAAGGAAAGACTGAAACCCAGTAAAGTGTGTACAACTCTTGGCGTCACGAGACCATGTGTCAATCAAAAAGTGATGCCAAGACAAGTGATTTTCAACTTTTCGAGTGATTTTCAACTTTTCGAGTGATTTTCAAATTTTCGAGTGATTTTCAAATTTTCGAGTGATTTTCAAGAATTCAAAAATTTCTGGTCTTGATAGACGCAAGGATATTTTAAAAGGGAGTATCGACACTTATATTTTATTGTGTAAACAAATGTATTTTCGTGTCATGGTCTCTTTAACTGCTACTGTGATGATCAGAAACCAACCTACACTGAGTGCCTTGATTCATGTGACAACATCTGATTATAAAAACAGTGTCTGTATATACATATGTGTGTGACCCTCCAGAAATCTATAAAAAGCAATTTTTAGAAATCATGTATTTATGATCAAATTGTTATTTTTTCTTAGGTGGTCCAGATTATACTTCCCATAACCAAGCAGAAAACAAGCCTAGCACAACTCCAGAACAGAAACCTAAGCCAACAAACAAAGTCACAGGTCCAACCAAGATGCTGAGCTTTGCTGAGATCATGGATAACAGTCTGGCAAGAAGCTTTTTCATGTCTTTTTTACAGAACCACACCCACAGTAGAAACCTACTCAGGTACATAAGTAATGGTTACACAAATATGATCACTTTTAACACAAACATCATAGTCACTTAAATTCGCTTCTCTTTCTTTATTCTAGCCATTTCTTAAAACTATTATGTCAATGTATTGTACTTCTAAAATTAATTACACATTACATCTAATACAAAATTGGTATGACATCTAATACAAAATTGGCTTGGCATGTAATGTTAGTCAATTTTCTTAGCTCAACCTTGAGTATTTTTGCAGTTTCTGGATGGCCATAGAGAACCTGCGCCTGGTCAAGCCAGCGGAGATAGTCAAAAGCACCCATGATATCTATCAGGTCTATGTGGCACCGTCATCAGACAAATCTATCATGCTGGACACTTCACTGGTGCGAGACATGGAGGGATTTTTGAATGGGACGGAGGGGCTGCAGAGCTTTTTTACAGCTCAAAAGAAAGTCTATCAACACCTTGAAGAGAAGTTTTACAGAAGGTATTACAGGGAACAGGGTGAGCATTGATCTCACATTTTGTCTATCCTATTTTGTGCCATAGACTTTTGGTGTCAGTTTGTTCTCTTTTACCTATGATGGAACATGGTGTTGATTTAGGGATCACCCACCCCACCTATCAATAGAACTTTGCCTAGTTAAACACTCTACTGATCTCGCTTCACAGAACTCCACTGTATAGCTAGGGTTCAGGGATGGGTAGATCAGCCCCCCTTTGGAACTCCTGGAACTGCCCTTTGATGGGCGGAGGGGTGGTAGTTAAAACATGTTATTGATTAATCATCAATTATTCAAACCTCTAGAGAAATGTTAATTTTAAACTATCATTAATATTTATTTCAGGTTTGTATTGAGTCAGGAGTACTTCATGTTTGTCTGTCAGCTGGAGGCTGAAATGGATGATCTACGAGCACAGCAGAAGGATGAGGACAACATTGAGCTGAACTGGAACGACAGGGTGGAGGGCAGTAATGATGAGGAGGTAATGCATAGGTTGCGGGGGGGGGCTCCACGCCCCTCCCCACCCCTCCCCTTACCTTTCAGATGAGAAGGTAATGCATAGGTGGCAAGGGGTGGCTCCATGCCCCTTCCCTCCCCTCCCCTTACCTTTCAGATGAGGAGGTAATGCATAGGTGGCAAATTGGGTTACACGCCCCTCCCCTCCCCTTAACTTTGAGATGAGGGGGATGCATAGGTGGCAAATTGGGTTACACGCCCCTCCCCTCCCCTTAACTTTGAGATGAGAGGGATGCATAGGTGGCAAGGGGTGGCTCCATGCCCCTTCCCTCCCCTCCCCTTACCTTTCAGATGAGGAGGTAATGCATAGGTGGCAAATTGGGTTACACGCCCCTCCCCTCCCCTTGACTTTGAGATGAGGGGGATGCATAGGTGGCAAATTGGGTTACACGCCCCTCCCCTCCCCTTAACTTTGAGATGAGAGGGATGCATAGGTGGCAAGGGGTGGCTCCATGCCCCTTCCCTCCCCTCCCCTTACCTTTCAGATGAGGAGGTAATGCATAGGTGGCAAATTGGGTTACACGCCCCTCCCCTCCCCTTGACTTTGAGATAAGGGGGATGCATAGGTGGCAAATTGGGTTACATGCCCCTCCCCTCCCCTTGACTTTGAGATGAGGGGGATGCATAGGTGGCAAGGGAGGGTGCTACAGTCCCCTCCCATCCCCTCACCTTTCAGATGAGGAGGTAATGCATACAGTAGGTGGCAAGGGGGGGCTCCATACCCTCCCCTCCCCTCCCCTTACCTTTCAGATGAGGTGGTAATGCATAGGTGTCAAGGAGGGGCTCCAGGCCCCTCATCCCCTTCTTCCTCTCACTTATCAGAACAGTATAAAAATAAGTAGTATACAGTTGACAAAACGTTGTCATCAACAGGCTGCACAACTTCGCTAGGCACTTCAGTAGTTTTATCCATGCTTACATGCAGGCTTGACGACAATGTTTTGTCAATAGACTCTATATATGGAGGAGCCTGAACTTGGCATGATAAAATGATTGCTCTATACAATCATCCCGATATTAGTTGAGTTCTGACAGTGATTTATTTTGTTTCTAGGATGGTGGGAAAGGAGACTCGACTGTCAAGTCAGGTACTAAGTGCTAGTTTAATTTGACTGGCAATGACTTATCATGCATCATGACACAACATTATTTGTGCTTTTTGTCTATCTGTTGACAGGACGCAAGCACAGCACTATTGAAGAAAGGAGTGAGTCTATCGTGAAGAAGCTGGAAGTATTGGATCAAAGGCTTGCTGCTAAGGTATTTTGTTGATAAAATGTAATAGTTGCAGTTACACACACCTACAGTTATAGGCATTAGGATTGTCTGACAAGGGTGTGTAACTGTAGCTATTTTAATAAAAGATGTGCAGACTACTGAATAATTCTTTTCTGTTTTATAGACCCATCAAATGGAAGTGATGAAAAGAAGTTATGGTGCAGATGCAGAGGTAAACTGGTATTGACTTTGGAATTATGCCAAAGAGTGAAATAAAGTATTGGTTAAACTTTCCAATCACCCTTACAGTAGCAGTATACCCTTATTACAAAATTCATTGTCAGGAAAATGGTTGATGGCTCCAAAAAATACCATTAGTCATGTCATATTTCTGATGAATGAAAAAAAATGTTGATGGATCATGAAATTGTTTGCTTTGATTTTAATTGCTACAGTAAATAACCTGTAAGCATCAGTTAAATGTAGAACAGCCATTTCTATTTACAGGAGAAAAAAAAAGGACTAAATTGTAATTTCAAGTGTATGTATAATATGAAGAGCCTTCTCATTAAGCTGAACAGCTTTTGAGCCAATTTTCAGAAATATAGATTAAATAAAATAGGACAAAGAAATAACCTAAGTAAATATGTATTGAAAGATGACATTTTTGTTTTGTATTATCAGGAGTTAAAAAAAATAGAACAAGAAATAAATATCCTGAATACTGAGAGACGACACCTAGAGTTTCATATTGAAAGGACAGGTTTGTGATATTTGCTTTCCTCAGTTCTAGAGAAAGCAAAAACTGATCAGATTTTACCCTTTCAGATCGCTGGTGTGAAAATATTGGAAACTGGAATGTGCAGATTGAAGGTGTAGAGGTAAAAGGGGTTACAGATATTTGCATTTTCCACACTTGCTGATATGTTTCTACAATTTTGTGAGAGTTTTAACTTTAAAAAAGGAAACCCCTCTCTGGGAGATGATTTAAGCTTTTCTGAATTTGGCTAGAGCTGGCTGCAAGTGCTCTTTAACTTGTATCCTTTTCCCCCGCAATGTGCTGTATCTCTTCCTTTCCTTTCCTCATCCTTTGCCCTTGCTACACAGGCTAAGTGAAAAGACTATTACTGTATTTGTTCACAGTGGAATAATGAAGATGACAAGTGGATCCCATTGTACGTCATTGTTGTACACTGCTCTCCCATCAACCTACCCATCTCACCATCTGGGGCATCACCTGACAGACTTCCTGGTGCTACGTCTGAGGGTTGGGTTGTCACCAGGAAGTTCAATGACTTCAAGATTCTTCATGCTAAACTAAAAGAGGTAAAACTGTAAAACACATTACATCGTATAGCCCTGACCCTAAAGACTTAAACTGCTGTAAGCCATGACTTGGGATAAGACAACCAGTCCTCTTTGTTACTATCTAGTTTTCAAGGGGTGTATCAAAGTTGTGAATCTGCTTAAGTGATCATTACAGTTCAATATGTTCCAGTAACTGTTTGGCAACAGTATGTTGTGGTTTGTTTGTGGCTTTTCTACCATGGAAATACTTACAGTCCACTTGTATAACTACCTAGTTAAAGTGGAGCTTAAAGTCCATATAACCTTTCAGAGTTGATAGACTTTGTCAATTCTTTACATTTTTATCTTCCAAATGGTATGTGGTTTGTACGGACCCTATAAAACACACGTTCGTGCAAATAACTCAAATCTGTAATATTTGTATATGTTTTGGTCAACCTTTGGAAAAAAGGCCGTGAACTGAAAGGCCCCGGTCCAGTTATTTGTGACGTAGATCGAGATGTCAACCAAATTACACGAGAAAACCTATGCGCACGCTAGACCGGTTCCCTTTTTCATGTCTTCTTAGTTATTGCTGAAGAAAGTTGTGTGGTTACAACTTTTACTGTGATCTTTATATCTCAAGCTGGTAGTCAAATGATTATTTAACTTCAGGAAACAAATCTGCAAATATTAGCTGATATTTTTTAGTCTTTGAATTGTTTTTGCATTGAGTGCTCGTGCTGCATTCGCAATCAAGAATGGCGACATTCTCAAGAGTGCACGCTATTTTCGAAACCTTTTTTCGCATACAATTCCCGACTCTAGATTATTCTATAGAAAACAATTCGCCAATAATTGTGGTATTGCCGTCTCTGAATTTTAACAGATTAAAGGGAAATATGTTCTAAGATTTTCCCGCCAAAACTTGGAATTCACTTGATTCAATCTCCTTTCACGCGGCCTGGAAAATTTTCAAAGATCTGTAGAAAATTTAAATTTCAATCAAATTCAATTCCCTTTTCAGAATTTGAAAGCTTATCTATGCTTTGTTTTGGCTAGATTGATATAAGTGAAAGGTTTTAAGAACTTTAGTGGTTCCCTTTGGCTGCACTTAACATTTTATAATTCTTTTAATGTCCATGCAAATGGCCAAGAGAGTCATAATGATTATAATGTCTGATTCTTAAGGCTCAATTTTTTCTCTTCATTACAGTAATGATTGCTAGTAAGTCATTGTCCATGAAAAGCAATTGTTGCAACTTTACACTATCCACTTAACAGGGCTTCTGGAATTACGCGGAAAAAAAACTCAAAATTACGCGGAAAATCAATCATTACGCGCTAAATTATGCGGGATTTTGCATTACATTTTCCTTTAAAAATCACCATTTTGCGGGATTCTTTCCTGAATTACGTGCTGAATGCACGGAATATCAACTGTTACGCCCAAACTACATTTTGTACCGAAGGAAAGCACGAAATAACTTGAAATGGTTAATTTTTATTTTATTATTAGTCCTAGGCCTTCGCAGTTTAGCAAAGAACGCTTAGTCATTTTATTTGTTTTAGAAATTCAGTTCGAAATATCGCACTTTTAAAAAGAATGTCTCTCTTTTTTTACGAAAAATAGAGGTAAGAACCCTAAAAGAACACTTCAGGTGGCGCACTTAAAATGTTTTATCTTTCAAAATTTTGCCAAATTACGCGGGATTACGCGAAAATTTGTGGATTATGCGGATTACGCGGAGAAAGCCAAATTACCAGAAGCCCTGACTTAAGAGACCATTGGTATCACAGTATAATGATTATATTGTAAATTATTTTTTTCAGTGTTCATCAAAGTTACCAAATGAACTGCCTGCTCCTGCCAAGAAATGGTACAAGTCTCTTGATGACGAGTTCCTCAACAAGTCCCGTCTTGCTCTGGAGCAGTACCTACAGGTGAGATAACATCTTTGTTTCTGTCAGTTGCCAATATTTTATCCTAGCAAAATACTTAGATTAAATTTGGTAAATGAAATTATAAAACTTAATTTATAGATATTTCAAGATTTTATAACATTAAGGTACTTACAATTAAGAGTAACCCCTAACCATAGGGTAGAAGGGATGCCACAGATTAATAGATTACTCTAATTACATTGTATAGAAGGGATTCAATGATGATCAAATTTGTTGGTCCACAGAGCCTACTAGCTGATGAGACTTTATGTCTCAGTGAGGAACTGTACTCCTTTCTCAGTCCTAGTCCAGAACACCTCAGGAAACAAACGTAAGTACACACTTGTGTCCCAGCCCAAAACAGCTAACATAAGCTGTTTTGGACACAATTGTGTCCCAACACCTAAAGTAAGTACACACTTCAGTCCCAGTCCAGAATGCCTAATGTAAGTACACACTTGTTTTCCCAGCCCAGAACACCTGAAGGGTGTTGGGACATATCTCTGAGGGCCGTTGCTAGGAAAACTTCCAGACGCTATAAATCCATCAAACATTTGTGAAATGGAATGAGTTTAGGCATTGCATCATTGTTTATGAAGATCTAAATTTGGATTACGCCATCAGGCAATGACATCATAACATGACGTCACAATAGATAAAATCTATAATCTTAGATGTTGCAAAGATAAATGTAGCTTTATAACATTATTTGTGAGGGTGCCTACAAAGTTAAATATGCGTTTTGGATTCTGCCATAAAATTAAATTTCCGTACAACTTTAATTTTTATTTTCAACTCTTATTTGAATAATTTCTTTAATTTTAAAAATATTGGAAAATCGATATGTAGTTTTGTAGATGGCAACTTGGAGAATATGCTTTGCCTAAAAAGACACGATCAGTCCATTCTTCTCGAAGATTATAAGAGTTGGAAACGCAAAGCGAAAGTAGAATTATCTACGCATGCGCAATTGAATATTGCTATAAAGCCTGGTTACAAATGCGAATCTTGTGAAAAAATTCTGTTATCAAAATATCGACTTTTCTTCCCCTTTTTAACAGTGAACTATGCATTTTCTTGCTCAAATCAGCACTTGAGGTCACCAAGTAGGTGCCCTAGGTGAAAAATGATGCTCTCCTATCTTTGTTTAATTGTATTTGCTGTTTTGGGGGGTTTTTCTTGCCTGTTTCGGCATTTGTTTTCGAAGCTAGTAATGTCACATGTGTGTAAATTGTTTTCCCGCAATTTGATTTTCCCGCCTAAAAATGTGAAGTACCTGGATGATGGTGCGCACACCTAACAACCAAATCGCTAAGTAACGAGAAATGTCCCAACACCCTCAAGTTAGTAACACTTCAGTCCCAGTTCAAAATGCCTAATGTAAGTACAGGCTTGTGTTTCAGCCCAGAACACCTAAAGTAAGTAAACACTTGTGATGTGCTGACATGGTCCCTCCATTCTTACTTTGTGTAAATAAATCATGCCTCTACACTAAGTAATTGATTTGATTTCAGCATTCAAGTTTCTAATGTATGATTTTTTTAAATTTCCTCCGTGAATCTCACAAATCATCAAATCTTTGTTGTACTATGGATATTTAAGTGAAATTCACTTGATTAAATGTGAACTTCCACTGATAAATCTATTGATAAAAAAAAATTTTCTCCAGTGAGCCGGCCAAGAAAGCAGGGTTTTCCCTCATGGCAGTCTTAAAAAGGTACAATGACATTTTATGTCTGTCCTGTCCAACTTTAAGCATAATAATTAACAGTATCTTTCCTTTGACAGCTTGCCGATCCCAAGTGATGACACCGACGAGGTATGTATATTTTGTAAAATGTTTGTGGTTATTTCATTTATATTATTTTGTACTAGTATTAACAGTACACACAAAACTGTCTGTCAAGTGTAATTCCTGTTGTAGTCTTGCTCATCCTGTAACCTTTTTAGTCTATTTGCATTCTCTATTTATCAATTATAATATTTTTTTCCATGGGCTTACAATAAATGGGTCTGCTGTTGTGGTAACCCTGCCACTTGTAGCAAAGTTGATAAAATATTTTTTTGGAGTTGTACAATCTCCCTAAACCCCATTGTATTTTCAGGACTCTGGAATCGACCAAGAAGACAGGTATTGCAGCCCTTCCTTTTATATATTCCTTAACTCCCCTTTCCCAAGAACATTTCTGTGCCACAACCTTCAAAGCTTTTATACAGAAGAAAAAAAAATAAGTGTCACATTTTTTTACTTCCCAAATTTTTGTTCAAGGTCTGAGAAAAGAAAGGTACAACCAAAAGGGTACACCTTACTTTTGGTGACTGAACATTTTTCTCATGACTTTGAGATGGATATATTTTAAACGTTTAAGCGCTGGGCTCACTAGCACCTTTCCTCAAGGCTTATGCAACATTTGAAGCTCCCAAATCAACCACCATGGGGATTTGGAAATAAGGTTGTAACTGGTGCTAGTCGCAAAGTAAACCTTAATTAAGTAGGCCGCTCCATACAATACCACACAATCCCTAAGTCTGACAGTCTGTGCACCTATTCCCATCCCTGCACCCTTCAGTCAGCTTGGAACAAATAGCTAGTCATTGCCATTTGCCCACAATTCATTATATTTGGTCTTTACTCTCTTTTTGCAGCTCGCTCCCAAAGGACTCTATTGCTGAGCCATTCTATGCATTGATTGGTGAAGTGTTTGAGTTAAAAGGAGGTGTGTTAAAATCTTTGTAATCCAATTTTAGGTTGGGTTATCTTGTTTACTGATGCTTTGTATGAATGAATATATTGTTTGGAAGAATAAAGGATTGGAAAAACAAATATAGGGTAAAGACCTGGCTGTGAACTTTTAACAAGAAAGCACAAGGATTAACCCATTGACTCCTGGCTATTTTTGAGCTGAAAACACTGAAAAACTGAAAACAGATACCTCCCCCCTATTCTGAGTTTTATACGGCCTGTCAAAGTCAAACACAGCTGCACCTAGTCAGCGGTATCCAAGCTTTCCAACAGTGCTTTGCGGTCCCCACTTTTAATCCCTCGTCATTGTGCTGAAGCCAGCACAAGTTGATGGTTGCTTGTATTTTTCATCAAAAATACAGCTATGAGCATATTAGGAGAGTGTCTCAGGACATCATGAAGTCTATTGGGGCATAATTGAGTGCTTTGCTTATGGACATTTGCAAGCAAAGGTGGATTCATGATGATTTCTTCTTGTTTGGCTCTGCCTGGATGAGAAAATAATTTTCTAATGAATCACCACAGCTCTCCTAAATGCTGTCTTTTCTGAAACCAAATTGATTTCAAAATTGTTTACACTGCTATTCTGGGTCTGTATAACCTGGGATTGATTTGTTTGGCTTCGGCGTGAAAAGACAAAGAACCTGTGCTATTATTTGGCTTAAGAATAGTTGCCAACACCTTGGTTGGATGCATATCTTCAAGACCATTTATCCCTTAGACTGATGCCTGGGTATCTTCATCTTGTTGTGTTTATTTTGAATTTATGAATTTTTTGGGTTGTGGGTACTTCCCAAAGCCGGTACAGGCTGGTTGAGGGGTCAATGTGTTAAAAGGAAGTAAAACCCATTACACCATTGACAACATCCGAACAACACAAAAATGAAAGATTGATGCATCGTTCTGTCGGCATAATGTATTTTTATCACCATCAAAAAGAGATGGGCCCTTTTTGTGTAAGTGAAAGCATACAGTACGTAGCATTTCGTTTTGTTTCTCCATTATTTCACTGAATGCTTTCTCTCATCCTCCAGTTTTTCGTCTGCTGAGGAGAACTCTAATTGCCTTCGTCCAAATAACCTTTGGTGGTACAATCAACAAGTAAGAAAACTGTTTTTTTTTTTTATATACTTGGATGGCCGAAGAGTCTCTTTCCCTGGTCGTCTACTTGCTTGTATTTGCAGGGAGATTCAGGATAAGCTGGAATGGCTTTTGTCAGAGTCCATAATCCCCCCTCACCCCATCTCTTCTCATTCTCATGTTCTTTCCCAATCTAATCACTTGTATTTGCAGGGAAATTCAAGAAATGCTTGAATGGTTGGTGTCAGAGTCCATGATTGTGTATTACATCCACACATTCCGGGACTCACTGTGGCCTGCGGGTCAATTGGCAAAGACGGCCCCTATCAGAACAGATGAGGTGGGTATCCTCATTCATTGTTGTTTCATTTCTTCCGGATTCATATTGGCTTGGTTATAAGAATGTTAATTCTTTTGGGGACTTGAATCTATGTTTGCTTTGTGGATTTACCAGAGGTTGCCTCACCAACAGGAACTCACACAGGGCCACAGGGTCTGCATGCAGCCCATCCTTCTTGTCCACCTAAAAATGGTTAAGGTCACTCGGGCCTTAATCAACAGATCACAAACTAAGTGCGTCATCAATTTTGAACTTCGAACAGAAGCGTCAATGTTTATGCAATTGCTCTAGATTTTTTACCTAAGACTACTCATTGTATGGAGAGTGCACACATTTAAAAATTTAATTTATATTAACATCATTTTTTTATCCAGGAAAAACTTGAGACAAAGATCCGAGCCATGGACCATCTATTAAAAGATATCCCAGGTTTGAATCCACTTTTTACACCCTATTTCATGTCTTTATCAATGAAGTCATGTTTTCTTGTGTTTTTGTAACATTGACTTATTGAAGTTCTTATTTTGTAGAGGTTTTACAGAATTTGGTTGGAAAAAAGAACAGCAGGCTAGGAACCATTAAAGTAAGAAAATTTCATGGGAAATTTGACGGGAGATTTGCTACATATTTTAGGCCCAGCCTAGTTCCAAGTATTTTTGTTGGGTTTCCTTTGCTAAGAGATCAAATATTTATAAGTATTTTAGTTCAAATTATTGTTGTTGTGGTGTGTCTGTCCCTTCTTAACTTCTCGTTTTTGTCTACAGGTTTTTGAAGCTTTTCAAGATGTCAGAGTGAACAAACATCTGTTCTATGTAAGCCCTACCATCCCTTGCCGTCAATTACAAGCGGGCTGACATAAGTTTACTGTGGGCCACAATTTACTCCCTTTAGATTGTAGAGGAAAGCTAGACTGAAGGATCCTTGCGTATTTAGAGCAAGAGGCTCTTACTTTTTAAATAGATTTAAATCAGATTTTGAAATAAGCACCTCCCCCCAACAAGCTGGGACGTGAAAAATAAAATAACCACCCCAGCACTTATTTGAGTTTAGTCAACACTTCAGTTGAGTCATAGTAGAGAGTAGTGGCAGAGCTTCCAAAGCACTGACCTTTTTTTCTAATTGCAGGTTTTATTGGAAATGTGTATCTTCACGATTTGCCCAGAAGTCAAATCAGAAAAGGTCTTAGAGAGAGTGAAAGAGTTAAGAAGAGAGAGATTGCAAAAAAAGTCTGTAGACCCTTAATCAAGGGACAGTTATTTATTTAAGGAAAATATATTGATAATAAATTCTTTAATATACAGGAACAAATTATGAATAATAACAGCAAATTAAAAACATTTATTGTATGGAAAGAGTGTTTGTTTGTCTGTCCTTAATACTTTAAGGCTTAAATTTCTATATATCTACTGATCACTAGTAGAATACTTTGAAGAAAAAGGGAAACTACAAATCATATTACATATCAAAAGTACAATCTAGGCTGCAAAATAGGACTTGTCCAAGCTTTGTGCAACCAGGCACAGTTTTACAATTATGTGTAGCAAAGAATTAAAGATTGGATTGAAAAAAAGGCTCATGATACAAATGGTTTATTTAATTGTAAAGATGCTTCCACAGGATATGAATAACTGTCAAATCCACACTAGCTGCCGAGTCCCCCACATTAGTTGCCGAGTCCCCCACATTAGCTACAGTGTCCCCCACATTAGCTGCCGAGTCCCCCACATTAGCTACAGAGGCCCCCACATTAGCTGCTGAGTCCCCCACATTAGCTACAGTGTCCCCCACATTAGCTACAGTGTCCCCCACATTAGCTGCCGAGTCCCCCACATTAGCTACAGTGTCCCCCACATTAGCTTCAGAGTCCCCCTATTAACTACAGTGTCCCCCACATTAGCTGCCGAGTCCCCCACATTAGCTACAGTGTCCCCCACATTAGCTGCCAAGTCTCCCACATTAGCTACAGTGACCCCCACATTAGCTACAGTGTCCCCCACATTAGCTACAGTGTCCCCCACATTAGCTACAGTGTCCCCCACATTAGCTACAGTGTCCCCCACATTAGCTACAGTGTCCCCCACATTAGCTACAGTGTCCCCCACATTAGCTACAGTGTCCCACACATTCGCTACAGTGTCCCCCACATTAGCTACAGTGTCCCCCACATTAGCTACAGTGTCCCCCACATTAGCTGCCGAGTCCCCCACATTAGCTACAGTGTCCCCCACATTAGCTACAGTGTCCCACACATTAGCTACAGTGTCCCCCACATTAGCTACAGTGTCCCCCACATTAGCTACAGTGTCCCCCACATAAGCTACAGTGTCCCCCACATTAGCTACAGTGTCCCCCACATTAGCTACAGTGTCCCCCACATTTGCTACAGCGTCCCCCACATTAGCTACAATGTCCCCCACATTAGCTACAGTGTCCCCCACATTAGCTACAGTGTCCCCCACATAAGCTACAGTGTCCCCCACATTAGCTACAGTGTCCCCCACATTAGCTACAGTGTCCCCCACATTTGCTACAGCGTCCCCCACATTAGCTACAGCGTCCCCCACATTAGCTACAGTGTCCCCCACATTAGCTACAGTGTCCCCACATTAGCTGCAGTGTCCCCCACATTAGCTTCAGTGTCCCCCACATTAGCTACAGTGTCCCCCACATTAGCTACAGTGTCCCCCACATTAGCTACAGTGTCCCCCACATTTGCTACAGCGTCCCCCACATTAGCTACAGCGTCCCCCACATTAGCTACAGTGTCCCCCACATTAGCTACAGTGTCCCCACATTAGCTGCAGTGTCCCCCACATTAGCTACAGTGTCCCCCACATTAGCTACAGTGTCCCCCACATTAGCTACAGTGTCCCCCACATTAGCTACAGTGTCCCCCACATTAGCTACAGTGTCCCCAACATTAGCTACAGTGTCCCCCACATTAGCTACAGTGTCCCCCACATTAGCTGCAGTGTCCCCCACATTAGCTACAGTGTCCCCCACGTTAGCTACAGTGTCCCCCACATTAGCTGCCAAGTCCCCCACATTAGCTACAGTGTCCCCCACATTAGCTACAGTGTCCCCCACATTAGCTGCAGTGTCCCCCACATTAGCTACAGTGTCCCCCACATTAGCTACAGTGTCCCCCACATTAGCTACAGTGTCCCCCACATTAGCTACAGTGTCCCCCACATTAGCTACAGTGTCCCCCACATTAGCTACAGTGTCCCCCACATTAGCTACAGTGTCCACCACATTAGCTACAGTGTCCCCCACATTAGCTACAGTGTCCCCACATTAGCTACAGTGTCCCCCACATTAGCTACAGTGTCCACCACATTAGCTACAGTGTCCCCCACATTAGCTACAGTGTCCCCACATTAGCTACAGTGTCCCCCACATTAGCTGCAGTGTCCCCCACATAAGCTAGTGTCCCCCACATTAGCTACAGTGTCCCCCACATTAGCTACAGTGTCCCCCACATTAGCTACAGTGTCCCCCACATTAGCTAGTGTCCCCCACATTAGCTACAGAGTCCCCCACATTAGCTAGTGTCCCCCACATTAGCTACAGTTTCCCCCACATTAGCTAGTGTCCCCCACATTAGCTAACACTGTGTCATGGGAAAAGGTTGATTCATATGGTATGTAAAAACTCAGGGGCATTGGACAGGGAAGGGCCAGGGGGTGCTTCAAATGTTGCACAATTTACATGTACCTAAATTTGTATCGAGCCATACATGTATAGAGCGGTTGCTTGCTACAGCCAATTTGTTGTGACCTCAGCGAATTCAAAATCCATGTCTCTTTGGGAATAGCGAGTAGTCTGACACAAGCTTTGGGGGCGGTTTGTCTGGTTTTAATTGTTTGGTTTGATTGACTACGCACTATTTCCATATGAAGAAAGGAACTTTGGATTCTGGCAGGTCGTGCAACAATGAATTTGGCTATAAAAGACAATATTATACATTTTAAACTGTATTCATCTTCCAGAACCACAATCTCTCCGACCCCCTATCCCCCCCACAAACACCAAACATCCACCCACCCCCTACCCCCTGGAATAGCAATGAAGAGTTTATCCATACTTTTAAATACATTTTATTCAAATCTAATTCAAGTTATTACAGCTGAGATAAAATGTTTATTCGTACATCCAAGGGTTGTTACATGGTGTCCAGTCCACCAGCTCATCATCTTTGAACCAAAGAGCAATTTCTTCTTTGGCCGTCTCTACAGCATCACTGCCATGGATAATATTTCTGTAGAAAAAGAACATTTTTTTTCATGAAATTGTTTAAAATCTAAAGAAAAGGAATGCTTTGTGTCAACAGATCTACGTAGAAAGCTTCCGTATCCCACAACTTTGGGAATCAACTTTTAATACAACCAATTCTATACTTTCTTTAGCATGCTTAGTGTTGGCATGGCTCAAGTATACTAGCAATCTGTCCCCCACATAGGCAGAATTTAACAAAGGACATGGAAAGGCAGTCTGACCCCCCCCCCCCCCCTTAAACAAAAAAAAAAAGAAAATGCTTTGAGACATAAGTGCACTACTATAAAAAATAGATTTTTTTTAAATCCAGCAACAGGACATCTTTTGATGTACAGTATGACCTCTTCTTTTGTAAATACTTTTTCTATAAATACATACCTGCCAATGTGGATTGAGAAATCTCCACGGATGGTACCTGGTAGAGATTTTGCCTAAAAATAATTAAAATTTATGAATAATTAACACCCAACACCTTGTAACAAAAGTATGCAACAATTGTGAGTATCTTTCCTTAAAGCATTGAGGTAGATTGACCCAATAAAGATTTGCTAGCTAACAAGGATATTGGACATCGTTTTTAGTAGTGCCCCAACTACCTTCTAATGCCAAAGTGAGCTATGCCCCTAATTAAAAAAAATGAATATGCAGTGGTACTTACTGGGTCTGTCTCTCCGAGCATGACACGGGCAGTCTTAACAACTCCAAGCCCCTCCCACACCTGCAAAAGAAGAGGATAACTCCAGCTGTCTCTCTCACTGAGCAAGTGTTGCATGCTGCATAACAAGCATAGCTATTTTACACCCATACACATGTATAGTCACATCTTACTATTACAGACAGCCTTTAGTCCGTAATGCAGTGTTCATTACAGCAAGAGTCCATAATAATAGGGGTTACTTTCCAGTCATTTCTTTGCCTCTCAGTCTCAAAGACTTTTAATAATCATGTCTGTAATTGACTTGGAACAATGTACTTGAATTGCTCTCCAGAGATACATGGATCGATTCAAGCACAACAGGCTACTCATTAGCCTACCCATACATATCACTGTTTATAAGCCACATTCTATCCCAATTTGGTTATTATCTTCTATTAACTTTATAAGTTATATATTTTTCATGGAACATTGAATTAGGAAAAAATATATATATACTGTACATATAATATTTCTCCTAAGCGCCACCATCAGGGTAGAATAAAATATTTGCTTGAGCAATATAAGTAATAAACAGAATTATCCACCAACAATTGTAAATCAGGTCCCACAGGCAGGGATAATAATAATATTAAACCTTTTTTGAATAACAATAAAAGTAAGTAAGGGGTGGACCATTAGAAATTTGAGGAGGGGGGGGGGTGGCAATTTTTTTGTGCATGTTTTCTTTTTGTGGGCCAGGAGTGTCTAGGATTTTTTTTTTTTTACCAGAAAGGCTGCTTTTTTTAGTGCTTGGAGTTCTGCAGGTTTTTTTTTTACTTTTTTGCTACCTTCCCTCCCCAAATTTCTAATGGTCCACCCCTAAAGTGAATTAAGTTTACTTATAAAAGTAAACTCACCATAGCACAGACGGGCGTCTGACTCATATACTTGCAAAGTCCGTCGTAAAACTTCAGCTTTGCTAAGCTCTCGTAATGCTTACGGAAATGATCCTCGGATTTCTGAAGACGAATAATATCGCATAAAGTCAGTTAAGCTAACAGAAACGCACATGGGCTGAGATAATGGAACATTATCACCATAACGAATGAGAACATACTTTGACGAATTTCATAGCGACAAGCTTGAATCCTTTCTTCTCGAATCTAGAGATTATTTCACCGATGAGACCACGGCTAACGGCATCAGGCTTGATCATGAGAAAAGTGCGCTCGTTGTTCGACATTTTGTAATTTAAAGAGAGGGTTCTGAGCCAACTTCCACTTTCTTTGACGACTGGATCGAAAAGAACGAATTTGGCCACGTGGGTAATTATTTATACCAGAATGCAACGCGATCAGAGTGTGGAGGGGATGATTTCATTTACAGCTAAGGTTTTCACGTTTGCATTTTTTCCAAAGACTTTGGCTTGACTTGCTTGAGATCTTGCTGATTATCCGAACTAGAAAGCCGAATTCCAGTATTTTGTTCGTCTTTTTCAGATAGGCCTTGACCTTCGCATTTCTTTCACCTCTATCTGACTCGTGACTTTTAGTGCATTCCTGTGTTTTCACGTACCCCTAGCCTGCTGTGACCATTGGCCGTGCGGTCTCAAACAGAACTGCAATTTCGAAAATCAGGGCCGTAGCAGGGGTGGGGCACAAGGGGCATGTGTCCCCATAATCTAGGAAAAGGCTGTAGCAGAAGATAGGGTTGGGGGCACATGCTCCCCAATATTTTTTAAAGTCGTACAGGCTATTTAAAGTAATATGTTTTATTTCTGTTTTTGTTTAAATGGCGTGTATCAAATAGGAGTATGCTTAGCGTTATAATACCGTTTGAGGGTTAGCCCCCATCTCTTCAGAGCCCCCTCTCCAAAAAGCCCCCCCCCCCCCAAAAAAAAAAGGGGGAGGTATTCATTTTGTTCGGGTGATGGGAGCGATCTCTTAGGTCTACCCTTGTTAAAAAAGACAGGGCCGTAACAGGGGTGGGGCACTGGGGGTACGTGGCCCCCAATATTTTCAAAAAGTATAAGAAAATGACCAGTAGAGGCGTGGCTGTGCCCCCCATTGTTTCTTCGTGTTCCTGTATCGCGCCCTCCAAATAATTCGAGGCCTGCTACGTCTAAAGAAGAAGATTATAATTGGCGGAAAACACAAGTGACCAGTTCCACCCCTTTATTTTAAACATTAAAGGCGAGTATCTATGGTGGTGTCTTCGCTAGAATCTCCCTCACAACGAATGTCTTCGCTAGTGTCTTCATCGGAACGTGTGTCTAAATTAATGTTTTCCTGGCAGGTTGCGTACGCCTGAGAAGGCATGACACCATCCCCGTGAGACACTCCAAGGATATCTCCTTGTTTCATTTCAGTCTCCTCTGGAGTGGCTTCAACAGTGTGCGCCCGAGAGGGATTTCTTGCATCTGGTTCCTCGAGAGAACATGCGTTTAAAGTCCCCCTAAGCCTCTCGATCAAATATAACCTGTGTACAGTCTCAGTACCGGCAGCTTGGTCAGCTTCTATGTCCGGTACAGCCTCGGTACTAACAGCTTGGTCAGCTTCTATGTCCGGTACAGCCTCCGTACTAACAGCTTGGTCAGCTTCTATGTCCGGTACAGCCTCGGTACTAACAGCCTGTTCAGCTTCCATGTCCGGTACAGCCTCCGTACTAACAGCTTGCTCAGCTTCTATGTCCGGTACAGCCTCCGTACTAACAGCTTGCTCAGCTTCTATGTCCGGTACAGCCTCCGTACTAACAGCCTGTTCAGCTTCTATGTCCGGTACAGCCTCCGTACTAACAGCTTGCTCAACTTCTATGTCCGGTACAACCTCCGTACTAACAGCCTGTTCAGCTTCTATGCCCGGTAAAGCCTCGGTATTAATAGCCTGTTCATATGACGGCGGAGGCTCTGTATCATCATCTGTATACCCGTCCTGACTGTCACTCGACCAAGTACTCCAAAGCACATCTCGGGCCACAGGAGACCAGCTCCTTGTTTCGGAAATGCACTCCTCATACAACGGGGGAGGATCACTGAACGAAACCTCTACCTGGCGTGACACGAAGGCATAGTTATCAAAACCGCGATGCGAAGACTGCGTGACACTCACATGTATGCCTGCAGCCCGCGTTGCGCTACCATCGCGTGACGATTCAGAATCTATGGCGCCAAAAGCCATCGCAATTCGAATATAGAAGACGCTAAATCCACCAAAAATAACTAGGAGTACTCCTAAAATTATAAGAATAATCGAGTCGAAGACTGTCCCTAAAATAAGAAGCACGACACCGATAGTAAGAATCGTGAAATAGACAATCAGCAGCTTGGGCTTGAAGGGTCCAAACACACCCCTTCTCCGTCGGCCGCTATTAGCAGTCGAGCTAGGCCCTTGCTCGACGCTAGCTTGTCGCTGGAGTGACAATGGCATAACTAGTTCTTGGTTTTTAACAATGACGACACACAACCTTGTCTTTGTTCCCTTGTATTACGCTTCTCAGGTGTTGATATTACGTAATTTTCGGCGTTAATGTGTTGATAGAAAGTTGATAGAGGGTGCTTTCATGAGGCATTAACTCGGTGTACACTGCAATTCAACGTGGGCATAAAATTATCCCTGCTTTGATAAAGCAAACAACTAGTCGAACTTGTTATAAAATCATCCCGCCAGCTTTCGACTCGTGCGACTGCACACGATGAAGTTAGTTACGGTTGAATGATTTGGAGGAAAACAATGAAACAGTTGAATAATAATACTAGCTTAACAGCACACTGGCTGTGCGTCATTGTAATTAATTAACAAAGGTTCGCAGAAAAAATGACAAAGTCAATACGAAGATTTCAAATTCCTAACTAATAGTTTTTCTCAATATATCAAGCGTTATGATAACCGAAGGTTTAAGACTTCCGAAAACAAAGTTGTCAACGCAGCCAGCCATGGTAGAGCATGGGTCATATTATTTATATTCCCCCTCCCCCCCCCCCTTCACACCCGAACCTGTTTATCCGGTTTTGACATGGCAGCGCAATGCGGTACTTTTATCTGTTCATGTGTCGAGGAATTTAAGCGGAAGTAGATGCTAGACGATGCGTCAGCATGCGAAATATGCTTTGAAGCTAGTATTCTAAATGCGCGACAGGAGAGAATACAGGTTAGACCTGCTATATACACCTATTTCAATAAAGGTTGTCAGTGCAAATGGTACCCTGGTTCCAGAGCCTCGAACGTCTCTCTATTTAGTGGCCAGCGAGGTTGAGACGAGGCTCTGGCCTCTCGAAGCGCTATTTCGACTTCTTCCTCACTTCCATGTTAACGTTTTGTGATTAGCATGTGTCAGTTTCACGTTGTGCTACCTTGGATGTAAACATCTCTTCACTCAGGAATCGGATTCACGAGTATGGAAAGCGCCTGAAAACCTGATTTAAAAACAACAACATTCATCTGAAAACCCATGGGATCATTACTGTAGAGTTAGCGACAAGAATCTGCGCATAGGAGATGGGGAATACAGCATTTTCTCGGGGAGGCGCTTCAAGGAGGAGAAAATCGCGGATATGCTCGCAGTTAAAGCCGCATTGTCACCAGTTCACTTCCGGAGGTCCGACAGAAACCTCAACCGTTAAAAGACAAAAGAATCTATTAGAATCCGAGATATTTAACATGCCATCCGTTCTAAATTATCAATCACATCCTAGAAGAAACTTGCAATATACACACTGCTTTCAATATTTTGAAATATTTTTCGCGGTTTCCGTTAAAAATCACCGGAGATTGTAACGTAATCGACCGGAAGTAAACTGGTGGCAATGCGGCTTTAAGGGTCAAATGACCAGTACAATCGCTTGCTTGGGATAGTTGAATCCACTATCGTTGAGGCGAGAGCAAACGCCGGGAATAAGCTGGAAAATCAGCGATATCCCGTAGTCGGCAGCACAGAGAAGACATCTCGGCGCTTTATGAACTCCTAAAAAGAGACTCCTCTTGAACAGACTTTACATTTCTTATACTGGTAAATCCTGTAACTAATCCGAACTGCAAAGCACTATGAAAAGGGAAGAGACTGTTTTAGGGAGGAAAAGACCAAGTAAGCTTCAAAACAGTCACATTGATGAACCGTACGCCAATATTGGTATATATTAGACATATATTGAGATAAAATCAGTTACGTTTTATATGTGCAGTCAGAGCCGTAGCAGGCCACTTAATAATGAGGGGGGGAGGCACAATACGCCCTTCCCCCCCCCCCCTCCCCCAATACACAAACATTATAAAATATCCGTGACATTAAGGACATCTAAAAAGCTTTCTTCGTGACATTAACAAGTGCAGGTAGAACAGTTTTCCCTCCCGGGTTTTGAAGACAGACAAAGGAGAACTTACAATTCAATAAAGCCTTCTAGCACTGGTTAAGGACGTGGATTCACAGGTCCAGCTATCTCGTACGGAGGAGGCTTCTCGTTGTAATGATTTGCAGCACATTTGTCAGGTTCCCCCACTGGAGGATAGTCATTACAATCTGCATCCACATGTAAGGCAAACGCAGCGTTGCCGAGTCCTTCTCGAGTAAATGTCACGTTTCCCTGTGCGTGCTCACAATCGTGCTGACGTGACTGCATGTTAGCCATAATTACTTGAGAGCAAAAAAAACTAAGCCCTCCGGTGACGAGTAAGACGATGCCTGCTCCTCTGTATACATACGAATCGTACAGTGTCCCTAGAACTAGTAACAGCACCCCTAAAAATGGACCAGTGAGAAAGGCTACTTGCACTAGGGCTCGACAGCACTCCGATGACGGTGGTTCCTGTAAGGATGGTGATTCGGCCTCTACTGACGTGTGGAAATTCCCCTTATAACACAACCTCATCTTAGTACCGACATCGAGGATCTTTCCTGCAGTCGCTCGCGTGATAGTAATCATGTCGTAATAGAAACACCCCTATTCCTTTCTTGCAGTACCACTTCTACCACGATCTATAGTGGTAGTAAGTCCAGCAACGTGAACCAAGAGGCAAGACGAAGAGTCAATTGCTTATACTTGTCATAAAGGCCACTGTAATGAAATCGACCCAACGAAGCTTCCGAGTAACTAGTATTTCGTGCGGGTACATAACAATGTACGGCGCTCTGTTTAACTGGATTAAAGCGCAAGAGCCCGCGTAAATTAAAGAGGCGCCAAAAATATGGCGACCTTTGCAGCGCGTTCTGCATAACAGATGATTTTCTCCTTTTACCGTGATGTTTTCGTTATTAGAGATGATAATGTTTGCCCGCTAGGGTCATAAGTCAACATGCGAAACATATCACACTCAGTTTTAGTGTCCTCCGCCGCTCTTCGTCTTCGGTACTCGGGCCTGTATCGCGATTTCCACGTATTTCGCTCAGGTCTTAGTCAGCGAGGCAATAAGCGATTTTTGTATACTTAAGTCGGCAGTAGCCTAGGCAACGTTAAATACACAACTACAGATAGCTATAATTTATCGTTTTATTTCGCAAATATTTTTACAGTGTTTCAGTGCGTCTGCAATTCTCAGTTTTCATAAATGTACTTGTACTCATTTGGGGTCCAGTCTACCAGCTCCTTCGGGCTGAACCACAAGGCGATTTCTTTGTTTGCACTATCGGTAGAGTCACTTCCATGGATGATATTCCTTTGAAAAATACACAAGATTAAAGAGCAAGTTAACAAAAAGTAGATTGCCATATTATTATCACGAAAATCAATAAAGTAGGAGTGACAAAAGTTTCAGGTAACAAAGGAGGATAAAAATCATACAAAATTATTTCAAGCGGAAAAACGAATAGAAATAGGTACCAGCTGGATAGATAGGTAACAGAATGTAGGGCAAACAAACAAACAAACAAGGTACATAAAAAGCAAACAAACAGGAACATGATTACTAGTACAAACCTTCCAATATGAACACAGAAATCCCCTCTGATTGTTCCTGGTTTCGAGTCAGCCTAAAAAAAAGGATTTCTTAGTGAAAAAAAAGCCAAAGAAAATTAAAAGAACAGAATACTTACAGGGTTTGTCTCACCAAGCATCACTCGTCCAGTCTTTACCACGCCTGCCCCCTCCCACACCTGACGACAACAAAGCATACTGTTACCATTGACACAACCAAGAACTTATTATGACCCAGTCGTGAAGTTTTAAAGAGCCATACTCATCCATGCCTTTGTCATTGTTTTCATACAATCTCGAAAAACAAATGTTTTAAATTTTCTAAAAACAGACTTTAATACCTCATTTACCTGATTATTAATTTTTAACAGATCAATAACTTCAACAATGGGTGCTTTTCACACTTTTGCTGAAAAAACAGTGGCTAACAGAGACTTTTTAAAAGCGGCTGTGTAACAGGTACACATACCTGCCAACTCTTCTGGTTTTGCTGGGAGACTCCCGTTTTTTATCAAATCTCCTAGTTTTACCTTAAATCTCCGGGTTTATGACCAAATTTTAATCAGTCGAGTTTGTATTTAATTTATGATGCTTTCAGTCTATCGTTGGTCCTGTTATAGGCATAGTGCTCAGTGTGTAACTGTATAAGTGTCAATAAAAGAACACACCATCTTCAAGCAAACTCTTGTGATTTACTTATTCCCCCAGCCTCATCCTGTCTCCCCTCCCCCCTAAAAATCTTCCTTTTTTTTAAGTCTTGGGGTTGGCAGGTATGGGTACATAGCCAAGATTTTTCCACCTACATAATTAAGCACACAAAATTTTAGTTGCAAAATCTGAAAGAGTAAATGCCAGTAAATTTTGATAAACTCCACTTTACCATGGCAACAACTGGCCCAGAGGACATGAATTTCACCAGTCCTGGGTAAAAAGGTAGATGCGCAAGGTCAGCATAGTGCTTCTTGAGGTGCTCTTCACTCTCCTGAAAAATTGGAACAAATAACGTTTCCACAAATCCTTTAAGAAAAACAACTTAGTGAAGTGGCAGGGATGACTCTGAACAAAGGTGAACTGAGGACCCAGGTAAACTAGCACGTAGATAATGAACAGGGATTGTGGAATGTTGCAAGCAGCACCCCCCTTTCCAAATATAAACAAACACCTTAGGGGGTTGGTGTCATGGTTTAAACTAGATGAGTACAAAATTTGCTGTAGCACAGTCAGGATTTGCCAAAAGGGAGTGGCTTCCTGTGTCGTCATGAATTGGACGCAGCAGGAAAAGTTGTAGCTGTACCCCTAAAAAGTTACCTGAACCATCTTGAGGGCAACAAGTTTGAATCCTTTCTGCTCAAATCTCTTGATGATCTCTCCCACTAGTCCTCTCTGCACCCCATCAGGCTTGACCATGATGAAGGTCCGCTCACCTTTATTCTGTAAAAGACTACTGGTTGGATGCAATGACAATTGCATTTAGTTTTTATTGTCTTGTCGGGGCTTTGCATTTTTTCGTAATATTTATCACACATCAAAAATATCTAACCTTATCATTGTGTGTAAAAGTACTTTTGCTTCCACCCCCTTCTCACTCTAGTTAAATAAAAATAATATCTTTTTTGTATGATATATCATTACATCATCACAGCATTTTTTTAAATAGAAAAAGAGAGCGTCAACTTACTTTTATGTTTGTGATGTATAAACCTAAGTTTTGAATTCCTGGATTTATAATAATTTTGTGACCGGACCTACATTATAGACCGGTTAAACAACGTACAATATGTGTACATTCTAACCGGTTGCACTAAACAAATGGAAATTGTTTTCACCATACCAAACTCCTAGCCGCAGCGTGTACTGTTTGAATAACTGGTAATTCTCTTCTTCGTTCATACAGGCTTTTAGCGGCGTAAAGTCCGGCTACAGCCGCGGAAGCGCCGAGCAAAAATGGTGCAGCATTTCCAGCGAAGGACCGGCTTCGGCCCCCAGAGCTCCCCGATTGCGAGCTAAACACTCTACGAATTGCTGTATTTCTTAAAACACCATTGCTACATCTAAACTGAACAGCAAATCGGGAAGGGAGAGCCATTTTATGGAGACGAAATGGGCCGGTACAAAATTGTGATTCTAGCGAAACGAACTGAAAAGGCCTTCTTGGAGCTCGGCCAATGAAACTGGAAACGAACCGGTGTTATTATTAAGGGGGGTGGGGACGGGTTTTGAAAACCCAATTAACCTTTCTTGCAATGTATGTGTTTAAATTTCTATAACGAAGTAATACAAATGAACCATAAACCATTGAAAATATTATAGTCTGTTAGTTCAAGTCAGCACTAAAGTATACAGAAATGCAAAAGCTAATTTGAGAACCCCACCCTGAACGGTTTTGCCTTTACCATTTTAAAATACACGTGTAAACTGATCGAACTCTTTTTGATTCGAGTGCAGCCATACACCGTCCTTTGTAGAGTCTTAACTTCGTCGCTGCGACGTGTATAATATTAGTTTTTAGCTTACCAAACATTTGGATTTATCTTTACAGCTACTGTCACCACTTTTTCCAAAAAAAGATTCTTTCTGTTCTGAACTCGTGTCTGCTAACACAAGACAGAAAAAAATGGCGAGGATCAGGAGAATGATATGGCCAAAGCTGAACTTCATATTTAAACGGAGTTCCTGCTTTTATAATGACACTTAAACCCTGGCTAGGGAAAGCATTGTTGAGATGATTCGGGCGCGTGCGACTGGGGTTCAGAATATTGCGTGACAGTACCTATGTCACGCATTGCAACGGGAAGTCACAAAAGGTTTCGATTTAACGCGGTGTATAAACCAGATATCATATTTTTATTTGTTTTCGTATAAATGCTTATGTCTGTAGCGAATGAGACACTATTTACAGTAATTTGAGGCTGTGGACCCCGGGGGGGGGGGGGGGGGGGGGGGGGGGGGGGGGGGGGGGGGGGGGGTGCAAAATCCGAAAAAAGTGGACATAAATTTCCCAAGGGGCGTGATAAGTTCTCTGATAAGAATCTGACCACCCCCAAAAAAGCAAAAAGAAATTTTCTATGCCTTTGCAGTATCTCCACGGGACATTTATTGTTGGATTTGGTTACATAACAGAGTAATCTATGCTTAATAGTTTTGTCTACAAATAGCACGTCAAGAGACAATGATGTAAGAGAATTCGGGATTCGTTCTCTTATCATGGTCTCTTGAGCACTTCTATTGAGAACCGAAAGTGGACCTACGGCCGATGTATGGTGGGGGGTGCGTTCGCCTGGACTTGGATTTACTGCTATGAGTGTTATGACTGAGACTCCCTCTCCATTCAAATAAAATGAACTATCAAGTCCCTTTTTCAGGGAAATTACAAAAATCAAGTTTGATCAAGGAAATCTCATCATAACTAAATAAAACAAGATAAAGACCTCAATTTCACACAAACACATAGCTATAGGTGTGCAAACCCCCTCTCCAGTTTCTTCCTACAAAGAATGGCCAGATTCTATAATTTGTTTATAAATGTGTTTGCCCCTGTTCCTCTCCAACTAGCAAATCTTGGATATGCCCTGGTACTCCACTTAGTCTCAATTCACCACTTACCCAGAAATCTAGGAGAGGTTGCATTGTATGCCCCCCCCCCCCCCCGAGAAAAGTATACTGTGTAAAAAGTCACCTTGATTTGTTTGCCCCACAAAATCTGACTTTGTACTGCATCCTCACCTCCTCCCCTCTTTGAAAAAAAAACCTGTCCCTGTTATTCAACATTGAAAATAAAAATAGATGAATGACACAACAAAACCCACTATCTACACAAGAAGACAAAACTACTGGTATGACAGGTTCACTACACTGAGGTGGCAGAGTGGTCCCATTAGTAGGGGGGGGGGGCAAAAGTTGGGGGAGGGGTTGGTAGTGGTTTCAGGGGAGTGGTGTTTGGTGGTTTCAGGTGGGAGGGGTGGGTGGTGGTTCCATATCCTATTTATAAGAACGTGGGAATTTAAAACTGTTCAACAAATTTGTCGTCAGTTGCATATATACCGCTTGAAACCCGTTAATTTTTTATTAAAATCGAAGGCTCTCTGAGCCAACTCGTGAATGCAAATATATTTTCCTAGTTATGTTCTTGTGTGCATAAAAGATTTACAGGATAGTGAACAAAGGATGAACACATCCAAGATGCTGCGAGTACATAAAAATGTCCTTATACCTTCTTTTCTTTTCAATGTCATGACACACAAAGAACATTGTAATTAATTATTATCATAAAAAGTAAAAAAAAAAGAAATTAGCGCCCTCAGTAAGAAACAACCCCGTGCCATTACTGAGTTGACCAGAAACTAAAATTATTTTTATTACTATTGGTATCGTAATGATCGAAAAGCTTTTTGCTAGCATGTAAAATTTCAGCATATTCTTTCTGGAAACAAAATTAAATACACACAATAATTGAGCACGCTACTGTCATACAATGTGTTTTATGATATACATTCTAGAAAAGCGCAAAATCGTTATTCGATGAAGAAGCAGGGGCCATATGTTTTTACGAGTTTTGTTTGATATTTAGTTTAGTTGATTGGGAAGAATTGTGAAAAAGTAAGTTGTGGAAATCTATCCTCTTCTATGTTGTCCTTCGAACAGGGGCTTTTTTCTTATTACCAGCTAACAGATCCTTTACCTTATGTTTCTCGGACTTAAAAGTCACAGTTTTACTAGTCGCTCTTCCAGCACAAATTCAACAACAAACAACGTGAAAACCCAGAGACACGAATTGGCAAGTACTAAAAGAAAGAGAATTAAAAGCTTTGCTATCATTTTACTTGTTTTGTTTGCAAAATAACAACTTGAATTGGACTGAACCTAAAAGATCGATTGATGACGGTGACGAAGGCGCATGTGCACGCTCAACCCACATGTTTGACGTTTCTGAAAATACTAGCTTATATATATTTTATGGCTATACAAAAAATGACACTAGCGGTCACAGGTCAATACCAAAGCCTTTTCATAGTACTAAGCTTTAACTGGAAGTTGAACACCGAAAGTTTACAGGATGACCTAATGATTGCTGTGTTCCAAAAACACAAAAAGACCATAAAAAGTTTACGGATTAGTGATCCAATGATGGAGTGACATTGGAGTCCCCACAATAACTCGTACATGCTTCGCATTCCCGAGTTAAAAAACGTTCATATATAAAGAAACATCCGCTCAGAAAAGTGGGGGTCTGGCACCCCCTCTGCCGCCCCTGCTACAATTTAATCCCCTTTTACTGCCCCTACTATATCCCTGACCATCCCCTTCATCTGATCAATGTTCTGTTTGTCACACTCGGCCTCCATGTCAGCAATATGTCTCAAGAATTCATGATCCCTCCTTTGACTTTCCTCCAAGAATGCCATGAGTGCTTCATTGCTCATTCTCTGCTGCTCTGCCTTTACTTTATTCTTGTCTTTTCCCTTCCCTGTGTCATTCCCTTCAGGGGCTTTTCTCTTCTTGGCTGCACTTCTACTGGCCCCGTGTGGGTTGATTTCTGATTTGATTAAACTATCCCAAGCAAAGTCACCATCTGACTGGAGGTTACATTCGGGAAAAGCTTCAGGATTACATTCGGGAAATGTTTTACCAGTGTAACCTATAAAAGGTTACACTGGTTGGTAGTCAGAACTTGTGTCGTCGTCAAACCCAGCCTTGGCCATGAAACGCATCCCAGAAACTGCTTTATGTAGGTTAAACACCTCTCTCAAGTCATCATAGTACTCAAAAGTCTCAGGGTCTTTTCCAGTGATCTTGATCTTCTTAAATTCATCTTCTAGAGTCTTGACTCTCTTCCTACATTGGATGCCTGTTCTGTACTGAGTTATGCCCTCGTTTGCCATGTGTTTATTGAACTCCTTTGCAATGGCTTCCCAAACTTTGTAGTTGCGTTTTTTACTAATTGGGTATCTATAAACAATTATGATTTTGTGTAAGCCCTATCTGGGGTGCTAATCATGGAAGTAATTAAAATATGGAGAAATATATCACACATTTTGTGTGTACCTGATAATAATAGCATCAAATTCAAAATCTGTCTTCATTTCTTACTTGCTTTTCCAGATAGAAAGAAGGTATCTGGTTTCAGCATCACTCCACTTGCTGCTTCTAGTTCTGGGCGGGGCCGTTGTTCTGTTCATGGGGGGTAACATTCCCCCCTTTATGGCTTGGTCATGTACCATTGCAGTGTGCATTGCAGGATGAATGTATGGACTCCTATTGGCTGCCATTGACATGTCATAGGCAGCTTGGTTCTGTACACGTAACATCATCTCTGTGCACTGCTGAGGTGTGAGGGGTGCATAATCATGTGGAAGTCTCCTCCCATGTGATAAATGGTATCCCTCATCATCATCAGAGTCATCGTCATCATCACTGTCATCATCATCCTCTTCTTCATCATCATTGTCATCATCATCATCATCATGATAGGATGGTTGGAATGACTGGATCACATTGCTTCTGCTAGAAAGTTGGGAAAAAGAAAAGACACAACAAAAGGCATTTTTCAGGAGAACCAAGAGCAAGGAACTTGGTGAAGTGGAAACAAGTTGTTAGAAACAGGGAGCAAGGTGGGAAAATTCATGGTCAATGTGAGTCTTCCAGCTGTGAAATACATTGTTTGAAATTCAATTCTAAAAATTAATAAAAAAGGTTTAAACCCTATAAAATTATTATCCACTCTTAGTGTAGTTTAAGTAAGTTCAAATAAGGTATTTTGTAAAGCTTACTTGGAAAATGCCTGCATTTTTCCCCTGTCTTTTTTTTCATTCCTTCATCAATGTCCTTGTAATAGAGGAATTTTTCTTCTCCATCGCTGACATTTTTGGCTTTCTTGTAGTCATCTTCAAGATGCCGCATTCTGCTTCTGCACTGTGTGGCTGTGCGGAATGCATTGATCCCCTCAACTGAATTCTTCTGGTTCAATTCTTCTGCTATGGATTCCCATATATAGATGCTTTTCTTCTTGGCAATTGGCAGTCTAGTGCATGTAAAAAAAAAATTACTCTCTCTTCTTTGAATATTCTCATAAAAAATTACCAGTTCCTTTAAGAGCTGGCATCTAGTTGTCTATTTTTCAGTTGTAATTGTAAGTTTTGATCCAGTCAGTAATATATTCTGGTATTAACACAATTTCTAACCCAAAGCAACATTGTAACCATTCCAAACTGTCTCTGTCAGTTAATAGCCAGATCCAAATCAGACATATGCTTCTATTTGTAATGTGACCTTGCTGGGTCTAATGACAACTCAGAAAATGGTCAAAATTCTATAAGTGAATACCAAGTTTGTCTTTGTTAGACTAGGCCCCCTCTTGTACTATTCCCATATACTTGGCTCTACACTTTTTCTTATAACACACCTTGTTTTCCAGATGGCAATCAGATATCTATTTTCAGCATCAGACCATTTAGTACCAGGATTGTTTGACTTAATAGCATCTCTAGAGGGTTGACCAGGTTGGGAAACTGGCACAAAGATTATATCAGTTGACCCTGTCTGGTTGTTTCCCCCACTATTCAGGTTAGATGTTTGCAGGTTTTGCTGTATTCCTTGTTGTTGCGGGATATGGACTTGGGATGAATTCTGCATTTCTAGAGTAATAGTGGGATTAAATTATTGAAATAATCACTGAACCTTCATGTATATAACTGAGTATTCCCCCCTAACTCTCTCTATGGTTAGCCTATTGCATTCACAAAGCTTCAAGGGTGCCTGGGTACAGAGGAGGCGACAATTATATGTAAACTGCTGTGAGGCACATTGCTGGGCAGAGGCGGATACAGGGGGAAGGGTTGGAAGGGATGAAAAAACCACCATCTTTAAAATAAAACAAAGTAAACGTCATGTTTCTTTGTTTCAATTAGAAAACAATTAAACACATTTTTCAACTTATGTTCGGACCCCCAATCTAATCCATTATTCTTGGTTTGCAGGGTATGTTTTTCAAACGTTTTACTCCTGAGAGAAAAGTTGCAGGTACTTATGTTATGATAAAGAATGTGACATTTTAACATCAGTCAATCAAAACCTCATACAAAAGTGTTGTTGTATCTGTAGTATCAGTGAACCATGTATAGATACCTTGCGCAAAAAGTCAAATGTGATCGAATAATATGGCAGCCGTGCTGGTTTTGACAAGGCCAAGTAAGTAAGCAAACGGAGACCTTTCTTCGACTCGTGTGTGTGGGGACCTTCCTTGGAAAGAAATCGTAAAACGTTGTACTATCGACCGTATAAAACCTACGAAGATTTCAAGATTCAGTGGATTGAGCATTGGACAAGCTTTGTGGCGAAAAGCCAGCGCTTTGGGCATGATATTCTCCACTCTCCTTACAAACAGATGGCACGAGGGCCTTCGCAACTGGAAACTCCAGGCTTTATGCAAATTTTTCAAAATTCTATCAGATTGACAGGTCGTTCACACAAGAACCGCTCTGATTGGTTATGCGTGTGGATGCCAATAAAGTGCTGTCTTCACCAGGCTTATGTACTTGCCTGTGATTGGTCCATCCAATGGTCGTCTCTTCCGATTGATCGCGTGCTGAGACCTTGTCCACACAAGTCAAATGTTCGTATGATTTTTGAAGAGTCACTAGGACAGACAAATTCTAACAGACGTTTGACCAGATATCACGATACCTTTTTAATATATTGTCTGTAATGGAATCAGTTCTTGAAACTCTTCAAAGTTTAGCCGAAAATGGGGGATTCGACCGCCCGCAAGCGTGTACACTACTCGAGCAAACACTTCGACTTACGCTAGAAAGAATTCTTGCCCGACGCAGAAAACGATTTATAAGGAAAATTCGGCTTCTTCTCGCACAAAGACGTACAAGGGAACTTACAGCCCTTTGCTTGTGCTTAAATAAGCCGAAGGAGAAACAAAAGTCAAATCGTTGTGCATGGGTTCTCCCGCGTCCACAATCATGGTTTGACTCAGCTTTGATGAATAGCTACGAGGACAGCTTATGGATGGAGAAGTTCCATGTCAGTAGGAACACTTTCATGTATATACTGAATACGTTTGGTTCTCAGCTTGCCAGGAAGGACACTTTAATGAGAGAGTCAGTACCTGTGGAAAAGAGAGTTGCCGTAGCCCTGTTTCGCCTTGCCACAGGGAGCCCGTATAATAAAACTGGGGAGCAGTTTGGTATTGGCAGATGCACTTCTCTTAACATTAAAGACGAGTTTTGTGAGGTACTCGTTAAAAATGCTAAGGATTTTATAAAGTTTCCGACCACCGAAGAGGACACAAGGGCAGCTATCGATGGGTTTGAGGGGAAATGCCAGATACCTCAGTTGGCTGGGGCTATTAAAGCTGTGCGCTTCAAAATCAAAGCCCCAAGCCTTGTTACCCATAAGATGAAGTACTACAATGATAATCTTAAGTGCCATAGCATGACACTACAGGCTGTTACAGACAGTAGTGGCAAGTTCCTGGATGTAAGCACAGGCTACCCAGGAGGTATAACTAACACAGAGGCCCTAGCGATGAGTGACATATACAAGAACGTCAAACAGGGGGTCATCCTAAACTCACCATCTGCAACTGTAGAGGGCTTACAAGTGAAGCCAATAATAGCAACAGATGCATCATATAAGCTGAGAAAATGGTGCATATGTCCGTACCCAGATAACAACATGCTAAGTCCAAGCCAAGAAAGGTTCAATTCTGAGCTAGGTTCTGCTGTACATATTGCTGAAGATGCTCTTGCTAGGCTAAGAGGTCGATGGAATACTCTTGCAGGAAGTTGCCTGGATGAAAATGTTGAGAAGATTCCGGAAACAGTTCTTATATGTTGTGTTCTGCATAACATATGTGTGGAGCAAGAAGACCCCACTGTTATTATACCACATCCTGCGAAGTATGAGAGCACCCCATATGTTGGGAAAGAGGATAGTGAAGATGACACGGCAGAGGCTGTTTCTATCCTCAAAAGTCTCAATGAACCAACTGGGGAGGATGTAAGGGAAGCACTTAGAGCTCATGTTGAGCACATTAGTTCAAATGTTGTCCATAAATATCTGACTGATCACAGTAATACTTAGCTAGTCCTAGGTCATGGCAATACACTGGCTTTTCCATAAATTTCTGATAGTTTCTTGCCCCACATTAGCTGTTTCAAGATATAACTGACTGATTTTTACAGGTCTGCCACCCTGTGCATGCAATATTTCAACTTATAAGTGATATGATCGCCTTCAAGGAAGCACTGGCTGACTGTTAGCAATATATCTACACAAGGCTTGGAGCCTTCTGCATGCTTTAAACACCTCTTATAAAAATGTAATAATTTTGATTGTAGCCTGTTGTCTGCGCCTGTTAGGCTGGTATTTCCTGTACAAGAATTCAATAACAATAATATATTTTTTCGATATCAGATAAAATAAGTGGAGTGCTATGTTATTGCTCGAGCGAGCGAGAGCAACACTAATTTCGGTATCGTGTCGATTTGGGTTTCCTGTGGAACAAACCGTCGCCATCTTGGAAACGAAATCTCACGTCCCCTCCCCTCATCGTCAATTAGTAGTCTATGCGTTGCCTTTCCAGCTTCTATTTGGACGGACTTTGTGGAAACCAAGATTTGGGCTACCTTTGGCAGTCCGCGATTCACCAGGATTTTACGCACTTACCTTGTGTTTCCGATAATGTTGAAAGCTCCTTCGATTTATACCGCGAATACGATGGCGATATCAAAGAATTATTTGGTAAGTATGACGACTTATGATCCGATGGTTTGCTTATCATGGCTTTCGAAGTTTGTCATTTGGTAATAAAAGAACTCGGATAATCAAACTAGCCCCTCACCTAAGGGAAAAGCGAAAGATATTCAAACAGCCCAAATCCCATTGCCTGGCGTGTACTGTAAGGCTTTGTGTATATATGCAACTGAGTGAAATAATTTTATGAAGAGAAGACAAACCAACCAAATTCCTAAGATGACGGGTAAATAATAAGCATTCAGTAGATCTCTGCCTCATTTGATAAGACTTTGGTATAAAGGGAAATGTAAAGTCAATCCGAAAAATCTCATTTCTCTGCCCCGCTTCTCGGCCCTTCTAATATCAGACATTGCTTTATTTTACTCGATACTTGATTTACAGTATTTTATATTTTGAGCCTCTATTTCCACAGCATTGTCCAGTCCAGAACTACTATGATTGCAAATCATTGCCCAAGAAATAAAAAAAAATGGATTGCTTCATTATTTTAAACCAAGGCAAACACAGCCACGGAGAAGACACAGAGATTCTTTACAAATCAGTGGGCTCCAGTGAATACTGCAGTGTACTTACATGCAGAAGCTATTGTTAGGGATAACCAGGAGACCATAAATTCTGCATAGTTAACTATATGTTAATACATGAGCAATAATCTTTTCAGTAGCTATTATCATGGCCACCACTTAGACCCAAATAGCTTACTGCGTATGTACAGGCATGCAGCTCGGGGTGGGCACACGGGTTGTGCCCCTCCCACTCAACCACCAAAAAGCTGTCTTTTTTTAAATATACTTACTTTCCACAATATCTATGACTGCACATCCCCTCCACAGCTAATCAGATTGTTTGTTATGGTTATCAGACTTCACCTTTCCCTTCCTAGGGTCTTCAATTAATTTTTTTTTGTTTAATAAAATAAGACTCACTTTTATTTTGTTCCTTTTTTCTTATAAAACAAGCAGAGAAACCATAAAACAAAGGGTTAGTGATCAGCCAAGACAGTGGCTGCAAAACAGGTGGTCTTGCATAAATCTGGCTTATGGAAAATGTTGGAACTGCCCCACACAAATCTAAAAGAATATTGATTTAACCCTTGCAATTGGATGACCAACCAATCTATGAGCTTGAGCACTTCACTTCTCCACGAGAGCTTCTAGTTTTCAACTTATTAAAAGGAATGTCATTATAGAAATCAAGGGCTCAATGTGTGGTTCGAGTCTAGATGATTTAAATTCTAGAGATCTTTTCCCTGTGCCCCATATCTAAAGAGTAGTAAAAGGTGCTGTAGCATCGACAAAAAATGGCAACAGTGGTTTTCATTGGGTTAACATTCTTAAGAGCCACACGTTATTACATTGAATTTTTGTGCCACTTTAATTTTGCGATTCTCACAATATAGTGACAATAAGTATGGCGAAATATGCAACGCTTAAAAGATATATTGTGTTGTTTAAATTTTGCTTCAATATTTTATTCACATTTTTATTGTACTAAAGGTAAGGACATATTTGTCGAGATGGAATAACACACAGCTATGTAATACCTTTAGGGCCCCTAGCCCCTGGAGTCCCCTTGTCACTTTGGGCCCTTCTGGTCCTTGGGTGGCGTGGGGCTACGCTGTCTGCAAATTACATTCCAAGGATGGCATTTGACCAGCTGCTATGTACTGGTTAAAAACATGTACAATATGTACACAGTCTAACCGTTTGCACAAAAATGGAAATTGTTTTCACCATACCAAACTCCTAGCCACAGCGTGGACTGTTTGAAATACTGTAATTCTCGTCTTCGTTGAAGACGAAATGAGCTGGTACAAATTTGTGATACTTGCGAAACGAACTCAAAACTGAAATGGCTTTCATGGAGCTCGGCCCAGGAAACTGGAAGCAAACCGGTGTTATTAAGGGGGGGGCGGACAGGTTTTGAAAAAATAATAATAAACCATTCTCGCAATGTATAGGTCTCTACATTTCTATAACGCAATTGGAAAATATTGTCTGTTATTTCAAGTCAGCACTACAATATACAGAAATGCAAAGCTGGTAACAATAGCTAATTTGGGTACCCCACCCTGAACAGTATTGCCCTTACCTTAGTGCAGCCATACATCGTCCTTTGTAGCGTCTTAACCTTATCAATGCGAAGTGTATGATATTAGTTTTTAGCTTACCAAACATTTGGATTTATCCTTACAGCTAGTCACCACTTTTTCCAAAAAAAGATTCTTTCTGTTCTGTAATCGTGTCTGCGAGCACAAGACACAGGATCAGGAGAATGGATCAGGAGAATGATATGGCCAAAGCTGAGCTTCATATTTAAACAAAATTCCTGCTTTTATAATAACACTAAAACCCTGGCTAGGGAAAGCATTATCAATATAATTTGGACGCGTGCAACTGGGATTCTGAATATTGCGTGACAGTATAGACGTCACGCATTGCAACGGAAAAACACAAAATATTTTGATTTAACGCAGTGTATAAACCAAATATCTTTTTATTTATATTCATATAAATGATTATGTCTGTAACAAATGAGACACTATTTAAAGTCATTTGAGGCTGTGGACTCGGCTGTTTTTGGGTTTACTACTATAAATTAAGTGTTGTCTGAGACTCCCTCTCCATTCCAATAAAATGAACTATTAAGTCCCTTTTTCAGGAAAATTACAAAAATCATGTTTGATCAAGAATAACTCATCACACGAACACATAGCTATAGGTTTCTTCCTACAAAGAGTGGCCAGATTCTACAATTTGTTAATACATCTATGTTTGTCCATTTTCCTCTCCCGCTAGCAAATCTTGGATATGCCCTGGTTGCATTGTACGTCCCCCCTCCCGACTCTGTAAGAGAAAAGTATACTGTGTAAAAAGTCACCTCGATTTGTTTGCCCCACAAAATCTGACTTTGTACTGCATCCCCACCTCCTCCCCTCTTTGAAAAAAAAAAACCTGTCCCTGTTATTCAACATTGAAAATAAAAATAGATGAATGACATAACAAAACTCACTATCTACATGAGAAGACAAACCTACTGGTATGACAATTTCTCTACATTTTAATCCCTTTTTACTGCCCCTACTATATCCCTGACCATCCCCATAATCTGATCAATGTTCTGTTTGTCACGCTCGGCCTCCATGTCAGCCATCTGTCTAAAGAATTCGTGATCCCTCCTTTGACTTTCCTCCAAGAATGCAATAAGTACTTCATTGCTTATTCCCCGCTGCTCTGCCTTTACTTTATTCCTGTCTTTTCCCTTTCCTGTGTCATTCCCTTCAGGGGCTTTTCTCTTCTTGGCTGCACTTCTACTGGCCCCGTCTAGGTTGGTCTCTGATTTGCTTGAACTACCTCCTGCTGGTTGGTAATCAGGACTTGTGTCATCGTCAAACCCAGCCTTGGCCACGTAACGCATCCCAGACACTGCTTTATGTAGGTCAAACACCTCTCTCAAGTCATCATAGTAGTCAAAAGTCTCAGGGTCTTTTCCAGTGATCTTGATCTTCTTAAATTCATCTTCTAGAGTCTTGACTCTCTTCCTACATTGGATGCCTGTTCTGTACTGAGTTATGCCCTCATTTGCCATGTGTTTATTGAACTCCTTTGCAATGGCTTCCCAAACTTTGTAGTTGCGTTTTTTACTAATTGGGTACCTATAAACAATTATGATTTTGTGTAAGCTCTATTTGGGTGCTAATCATGGAAGTAATTAAAATATGGAGAAATATATCACACATTTTGTGTGTACCTGATATTAATAGCATCAAATTAAAATCGGTCTTCTTTTCTTACTTGTTTTTCCAGATAGAAAGAAGGTATCTGGTTTCAGCATCACTCCACTTGCTGCTTCTAGTTCTGGGCGGGGCCGTTGTTCTGTTCATGGGGGGTAACATTCCCCCCATCATGGCTTGGTCATGTACCATTGCAGCGTGCATTGCAGGATGAATGTATGGACTCCTATTGGCTGCCATTGACATGTCATAGGCAGCTTGGTTCTGTACACGTAACATCATCTCTGTGCACTGCTGAGGTGTGAGGGGTGCATAATCATGTGGAAGTCTCCTCCCATGTGATAAATGGTATCCCTCATCATCATCAGAGTCATCGTCATCATCACTGTCATCATCATCATCTTCTTCATCATCATTGTCATCATCATCATCATCATGATAGGATGGTTGGAATGACTGTATAATTTTATTTCTGCTAGAAAGTTGGAAAAAAGAAAAGACACGACAAAAGGCATTTTTCAGGAGAACCAAGAGCAAGGAACTTGGTGAAGTGGAAACAAGTTGTTAGAAACAGGGAGCAAGGTAAGAAAATTCATGGTCAATGTGAGACTTACAGTTGTGAGATACAGTGTTTGAAATTCATTTCTCAAAATTACTAAAAAAGATAGGTTTAAATCCTATTAAATTATTATCCACTCCTAGTTTGAGAAAACAAATAGTATTTTGAAAAGCTTACTTGGAAAATGTCTGCATTTTTGCCCTGTCTTTTTTTTTCATTCCTTCATCAATGTCCTTGTAATAGAGGAATTTTTCTTCTCCATCGCTGACATTTTTGGCTTTCTTGTAGTCATCTTCAAGATGCCGCATTCTGCTTCTGCACTGTGTGGCTGTGCGGAATGCATTGATCCCCTCAACTGAATTCTTCTGGTTCAATTCTTCTGCTATGGATTCCCATATATAGATGCTTTTCTTCTTGGCAATTGGCAGTCTAGTGTATGTAAAAAAAATTATGCTCTCTCTTTTTTGAATACTCTCATAAAAAAATTACCAGTTCCTGCAAAATCTGGCATCTAGTTGTCTTTTTTCAGTTGCTGTTGTAAGTTTTGATCCAGTCAGTAAAATATTCTGGTATTGACACAATTTCCAACCCAAAGCAACATTGCAACCCTACCAAACTGTCAGGGTTGATCAGTTAATATCCAGATCCAAATCAGTCATATGCTACTATTTGTAATGTGATCTTGCTGGATGTAGTGACTACTCAAAAGAAAATGGTGAAAATTCTATAAGTGAATACCAATTTTGTCTTTGTTAGACTTCAGCATAAAGTAAAGGTAAAGACTAAACACTCTACCAGCCCCCAGGCCCCCTCTTGTACTATTCCCATATACTTGGCTATACACTTTTTCTTATAACACACCTTGTTTTCCAGATTGCAATCAGATATCTATTTTCAGCATCAGACCATTTAGTACCAGGATTGTTTGACTTAATAGCATCTCTAGAGGGTTGACCAGGTTGGGAAACTGGCACAAAGATTATATCAGTTGACCCTGTCTGGTTGTTCCCTCCACTATTCAGGTTAGATGTTTGCAGGTTTTGCTGTATTCCTTGTTGTTGCGGGATATGGACTTGGAATGAATTCTGCATTTCTAGAGTAATAGTGGGATTAAATTATTGAAATAATCACTGAACCTTCAAGTATATAGCTGAGTATCTCCCCCCTCTAACTCTCTCTATGGTTAGCCTATTGCACTTTACAAAGCTTCCAGGGTGCCTGGGTACAAAGGAGGCAACAATTATAAGTATGTAAACTGCTGTGAGGCTCATCGGTGGGCAGGGGCGGATCACAGGTAGCCCAGGCAATTGTTTTGAAGCTTGTTCGTAGCTTGGAATCGGCTGTTATTCTTAGAGGTAAAACGAGTGGATTGAAGTAGAATTTTTTTGTGAAAAATTGCCAACAAAAATGCCTTAAAACTTAGAACATGCCTTGTTGTTGTCATATTCATGTGTAATATGCGATTTTGGGGGGTTTTCTTAACGGAATATATGACTTCTCTCCCCCCTACTAAGAAAAGAGACAAGGCCATTTTCGGTAGCACTCAAATACCGTCGAAATTTACGAGGAAAATACAACAAATTAAATATATATAATCTCGCAGACCTATGCCAGGGTACACTTACATTTGATATGTGGCAAAACATCCGAGCTAAATCATTTTCCTTGGCCGCTAGCCATTTTTTAAAACGAGTGAGCAGCCAGTTTACTCCTTGACCGATGCCGTTGGACAATTAAGGGGTTGGTACGCAGCTCTTACAAGCTGCAATTTGATTGGGCAAATGAACAATATCCGCACCTCGACACAAAGAAGAAGAAGAATAGAGACAAAAGCAATCCTTTGTAGAACAGAGATAATAGGAGACAAAGCAGCTGCGTACTTACTCCAATTAGGTACGCTCGGCTGAACAAGGAGCGAAGCAAACAAATTTTAGCGTGAGGCTGTCACTTTTTCGCGGTCTAAAATTCAGAAATATCAGTTTTCGGAGCAAGGTAAATAATCTGTTATCTCTTATTTTTGCTTAATTTATATAACAGATTGCTATCCGCTGATGACAGCCTTGCAGACTTTCCACCTCGCAGCTAGACTTCGCAGGCTAATAATAGTTTGCTTCGCTCCGTGTTCAGCCAAGCGTACCTAATTGTCCAACGACGTCGGTCAAGGAGTAAAATGGCTGCTTACTCATTAAAAATGGCTAGCGGCCAGGGAAAATAGTTTAGCTCGGATGTTTTGCCACGTATCGAATGTAATTGTACCCTGGCATAGGTCTGCGAGATAAAAATATTTGGTTTGTTGTATTTTCCTCGTAAATTTTGATGGTATTTGAGTGCTACCGAAAATGGCGCCTCCAACCTTGTCTCTTTCCTTAAAAGGGGTAAAGAAGTCATAAATTCCGTTAAGAACCCCCCCCCCCCAAAAGAAAAAAATTTGTATAGACAACAACAAGGCATGTTCCAAGTTTTAAGGCAATTATATTGGCAATATTCAATCCACTTGTTTTACCTCTAAGAATAAAAGCCGATTCCAAGCTACGAACAAGCTTCAAAACAACTGCCTGGGCTACCTGTGGGTGGATACAGGGCGGAAGGGCTGGAAGGGATGAAAAACCATAATCTTTAACCCATTGACTCCTGGCTATTTTTTAGCTGAATTTACAAAAAACAGACTGAAAACAGATACCTCCCCCCCTATTCTGAGTTTTATAAAGCCCGTCAAAGTCAAACACAGCTGCACCTAGTCAGCGGTATCCAAGCTTTCCAACAGTGCTTTGCGGTCCCCACTTTTAATCCCTCGTCATTGTGCTGAAGCCAGCACAAGTTGATGGTTGCTTGTATTTTTCATCAAAAATACAGCTATGAGCATATTAGGAGAGTGTCTCAGGACATCATGAAGTCTTTTGGGGCATAATTGAGTGCTTTGCTTATGGATATTTGCAAGCAAAGGTGGATTCATGATGATTTTTTCGTGTTTGGCTTTGCCTGGATGAGAAAATAATTTTCTAATGAATCACCACAGCTCTCCTAAATGCTGTCTTTTCTGAAACCAAATTGATCCCAAAATTGCTTACACTGCTATTCTGGGTCTGTATGACCTGGAATTGATTTGTTTGGCTTCGGGTGAAAAGACTTGTAAAAAACCATCTGACTTTGGGGAGAGGAGTGTTGACTGGCCCTCCCCTCGTGAATTTTCCCCTGGATCTCCCAGAATGCTTTTCAATTCGTAAAGGCATCTTCGTGGTTTTACAAGCCTTCAAGGAGTGGACATTGTGTTTTGAGGCCATGGAAATGAACCTGGAGGATCAGAATAAAGGTATCTATTTGTGTCTTGAGCTGTGTTTGCTGATCTCTCTCCCTTGTGTGGTATTTTGAGCGTTTTATTGAGAGGGGTGATTCTGCTTTTCTTTTCTTGTTCGATTTGAAATTTGTCAAAGAATCTGTGCTATCATTTGGCTTAAGACTAGATGCCAACACCTTGGTTGGATGCATATCTTCAAGACCATTTATCCCTTAGACTGATGCCTGAGTATCTTCATCTTGTTGTGTTTAGTTTACATTTATGAATTTTTTGGGTTGTGGGTACTTACCAAAGGCGGTACAGGCCGGTTGAGAGGTCAATGTGTTTAAATAAAACTAAGTAAAAGTCATGTTTCATTGTCTTAATTAGAAAATAATAAACAAATTTGTCAACTTATGTTCGGACCCTTTAAATCTAATCTTTTATTTTTGGGTTGCAGGGTATGTTTCTTCAAACGTTTTACTTCTGAGAGTAAGGTTGCAGGTATGTCATGATAAAGAATGTGACAATTTAACATCAGTCAACCATAACCTCATGCTCATAACGTTCTACAAAAGTGTCGTTGTATCTGCAGTATCAGTGAACCATGTATGATACCCACCTTGCGCAAAAAGTCAAATGTGACCGAATAATATGGCAGCCGTGCTGGTTTCGACGAGGCCAAGCAAGCACAAACGGAGACCTTTCTTCGGCCTTCGATCGACTCGTGTGTGTGGGAACCTTCCTTCGAAAGAAATCGTAAAATGTTGTACCATCTACCGTGTGAACCTACGAAGATTCAGTGGATTGAGGATTGGAGAAGCTTTGTGGCGAAAAGCCAGCACTTTGGGCACGATATTTCCCACTCTTCCTCACAAACAGATGGCACGAGGGCCTTCGCAACTCGAAACTCCAGGCTTCATGCAAATTTTTCAAAATTCTATCAGATTGACAGGTCGTTCACACAAGAACCGCTCTGATTGGTTATGCGTGTGGATGCCAATAAAGGGCTGTCTTCACCAGGCTTATGTACTTGCCTGTGATTGGTCCATCCAACGGTCGTCTCTTCCGATTGATCGCGTGCTGAGACCTTGTCCACACAAGTCAAATGTTCGTATGATTTTTGAAGAGTCACTGGGACAGACAAATTCTAACAGACGTTTGACCAGATATCACAATACCTTTTAATATATTGTCTGTAATGGAATCAAATCTTGAAACTATTCAAAATTTAGCCGAAAATGGGGGATTCGATCGCCCGCAAGCGTGTAGACTACTCGAGCAAACGCTTCGACTTTCGCTAGAAAGAATTCTTGCCCGACGCAGAAAACGATTTATAAGGAAAATTCGGCTTCTTCTCTCACAAAGACGTACAAGGGAACTTACAGCCCTTTGCTTGTGCTTAAATAAGCCGAAGGAGAAACAAAAGTCAAATCGTTGTGCATGGGTTCTCCCGCGTCCACAATCATGGTTTGACTCAGCTTTGATGAATAGCTACGAGGACAGCTTATGGATGGAGAAGTTCCATGTCAGTAGGAACACTTTCATGTATATACTGAATACGTTTGGTTCTCAGCTTGCCAGGAAGGACACTTTAATGAGAGAGTCAGTACCTGTGGAAAAGAGAGTTGCCGTAGGCCTGTTTCGCCTTGCCACAGGGAGCCCGTATAATAAAACTGGGGAGCAGTTTGGTATTGGCAGACGAACTTCTCTTTACATTAAAGACGAGTTTTGTGAGGTACTCGTTAAAAATGCTAAGTATTTTATAAAGTTTCCGACCACCGAAGAGGACACAAGGGCAGCTATTGATGGGTTTGAGGGGAAATGCCAGATACCTCAGTTGGCTGGGGCTATTAAAGCTGTGCGCTTCAAAATCAAAGCCCCAAGCCTTGTTACCCATAAGATGAAGTACTACAATGATAATCTTAAGTGCCATAGCATGATACTACAGGCTGTTACAGACAGTAGTGGGAAGTTCCTGGATGTAAGCACAGGCTACCCAGGAGGTATAACTAACACAGAGGCCCTGGCGATTAGTGATATATACAAGAACGTCAAACAGGGGGTCATCCTAAACTCACCATCTGCAACTGTAGAAGGCTTACAAGTGAAGCCAATAATAGCAACAGATGCATCATATAAACTGAGAAAATGGTGCATATGTCCTTACCCAGATAACAACACGCTAAGTCCAAGCCAAGAAAGGTTCAATTCTGAGCTAGGTTCTGCTGTACATATTGCTGAAGATGCTCTTGCTAGGCTAAGAGGTCGATGGAATACTCTTGCAAGAAGTTGCCTGGATGAAAATGTTGAGAAGATTCCGGAAACAGTTCTTATATGTTGTGTTCTGCATAACATATGTGTGGAGCAAGAAGACCCCACTGTTATTATACCGCATCCTGCAAAGTATGAGAGCACCCCATATGTTGGGAAAGAGGATAGTGAAGATGACACGGCAGAGGCTGTTTCTATCCTCACAAGTCTCGATAAATCAACTGGGGAGGATGTAAGGGAAGCACTTAGAGCTCATGTTGAGCACATTAGTTCAAATGTTGTCCATAAATATCTGACCGATCACAGTAATACTTAGCTAGTCCTAGGTCATGGCAATACACTGGCTTTTCCATAAATTTCTGATAGTTTCTTGCCCCACATTAGCTGTTTCAAGATATAACTGACTGATTTTTACAGGTCTGCCACACTGTGCATGCAATATTTCAACTTATAAGTGATATGATCGCCTTCAAGGAAGCACTGGCTGACTGTTAGCAATATATCTACACAAGGCTTGAAGCCTTCTGCATGCTTTAAACACTTCTTATAAAAGTGTAAAGATTTTGATTGTAGCCTGTGATGCAACTGGAAATAATCGGCACGCAGGATATTAGACTGAAGCAGTGGGGGCTTTTTGAAAAGTAATACTCCATCCAGCTTGTTGGATATTTGTAATTCAGATACCGTTTTCAGTTCATCCTCGTTAAAACAAACAAAAAAGATAGATTGCATATAGAAACCATCCGTTATGCCATGGACATGGTGAGTCCAGTCATTTTTCTTTTCGCTTGGTTCGCTATGCATGATAATCGCTATTTAATGGTCAATAAAAGAAAAGAAGATGATTCTGTTTAGTCGTTCAGAGCCGTAACGGATCTTTTGTTGGCATAGATCTACGCGTCAACATGCTGATTAACAAAATGCAAATGATGAATTGAACAGTCCACGTTACTAAGGGGAAAACATTCTCAGTTAGACAACCTGGTGGTACAAAATCTTCTTCCTTTTGCGCCCCAGAATGTCGGAGGAAACACCTTTTGGTGCCTTGCTTCAAGACATCGGTAGGGGATTGGAAGTAGAAAATGTCCGATATATGAAATTTTTATTGCAAGGTCATATAAACAGAGAGACATTACAGTATCTTGACTCGGGAGAGGAATTGACAGAGGCATTGAGAGCGCGAGGTTTAGTCTCCCAGAAGAGACTCGCATTTCTAAGAAAGCTTCTGGTTGAAGCGAAGTGTTTGAGGCTCGTCAACTTGGTGGATAATTTCAGAGAAAGGTTTTCACCAGGTGTGAGTTTCGGTAAGTATTTTATTGGATTAATTGATGCGCTGTTATGATTTGTGTTTGTGTTTTTCAGCGTTTTCTCAAACCCATTTGACTCCTAGCCCTTATAGCCCTTTTAAGTTGTCCTACTAAATTGTGAACGACAAGATATAGTTTGGCGAATTTTTGACAATCTTGTTAAGTCTATATCTCATTGCTCTACAACGGTGGTATGCGCTATTGGAATTGAGTTCTTTTTGTTTTAGATCTCCTAATTTGTTTGTAGTTTGGATATAAAACCTCGGTATGCTTAAATATCAGTTTGGCGTTAGCTGGCAATTACACACTTGGCCCATTATCGCTACCATGACTTGGTGATAATAACTTGAATGGTTTTTTTTAATTGGTAACCCAGCATTCTTTGCGGTCGCTCTGGGACCCTCGCGAGCAATGACAGCGATGCACGGCACGTGTCCCCATGGAAGGAATTTGTCGTTTTAATGTCATGTAATTTATTTCAAGCGGGCTTGTCATTGTGTTGTCTGTCAGTAGTTTGCTTTTATATGAAGAAGGATACCACTAAGGCACGGTTCCAAACAGCCCTTTAAAACATGGCAGGTGAAATGGCGTTTATTGACAATATTGAAATAGTGACAAATATACCAACGGAACCCTTAGAACATTTGAATAAACAATGTTTAAGTTTTGATTGATCCTGAGAATTATAAAGGTTTTGAATGGAGATATTAAGGATCATGGGATAGATTTTATGTGAAAGAACAAAAGCTTTAAAAAAAATTTCATTGCATCAATTTTTTGGCAAGACAAGTGTCCAATCCTGAGATTATTCCCAACCAACCACACACATTTTGTGCCCGTTCCGACCTCATTGCATAGCTGGGTAGGAAAAACGGTGCCGCCTTTTATGAAGAAGCTATATAATTTACATCATAATATCCTTGTTTGCGCAATATCTGTGAATTGAATACAAAGTTGTCATTGATCTTTTATCAGGAGATAAAGACGCTAATGATAACATAGTAAAGAGAGACAAAAAGCGAGAGTCAATCCTGCGAATGATTGAACGCCTAGAAGTAGAGATCAGCTCAAGCGAAGACGGAGAGACAGAGTTGACGAACGAAACCAAGCAGTACGAGGTGCACATCCAGTCAAACAACGAGAGACTTGTCCAGAAAGAAGACGAAATCCAGAAACTAAAGGAAACCATCAGCGGGAACAACGCAGTGATCGAGTCTTGCGGACGCAAGTTGGAGACTGTGAGGTTTTTTTTGAAAAAAAGTCAAGTCGAGCTTGATAAAGTCAAGAAGGCGCTAGAGCAAAACAAGGACAGTACGGAATTGAAAATGGAATGGAAGGAAAAGATGGAGAAGTACGAAAAGGGGAAGAAGGAAGAAGACGAACTGCTGGCGAAACACCAGAAAGCATTAGACGACATTCGATCGATTCACGTGGAGATTCGGCACCGCACCGAAGAGATGATCAAACTTGAGGACTTTGTGCACGATTGCATCATTCAGATCCGCGTTGTAAAGCAGAACATCCGGAAGAATCAGCGCATGCGCATGGAGATGCACGAGAAACTTGAGAATCTGACGCAGGAGTTGAGCGACACGACTCGGCTAAATCCCTTGACGCCAGCGCTATCCAGTAGAGGTCAAAGAGGAACGCCGAGAATCCCATATCGGGAATCCCAACAGAACGCCGAGGGAAACATCGACTTCAAAGTGAGTTTTGCAAATTAGATCACCCATACGCGGTGTGGGATTTTACGAACGCTTTAGGAAGTGCTTCTGCTATCCTCTCTCGTATAGCTATTAACCCTGGAATTGATTTGAGTGAAGAAGAACAATTATCCCTATTGTGATTTAGTTTTATACTCCTTTTTCAGATTCTCGACTACCATGAGATCACGGATCGCGAATCTACAGTGATTGGACGAAAGGGAAAAGGCACTTCACCACCACACTTCAACACGCCTGTCGGCATAGGTGTAGACCGCTGGGGGAAGCTCTACGTCGCCGACTATGGCAACGCGCGCGTGCAGGTTTTGGATATTGGCGGGAAAACTGTGCGCGAACCACTCAACATTGGCGGGAAATGTCGCCCATGCGCACTAGCTGTTAGTCATCGGGGCGATTTGGTAATGACTGACTCGCATATTGTGCGCGTGTTTAATAGAAAAGGTACAGTATGATTCGTAACAGGATTGATTTCCAAGTCCCCTTCTTATTTTCTACATAATCACCTCACGAATATAAAGGAACTTCGTGTATAGTGGACAATAATCACAGGACCCAACTAGTCCCGTTTATGTGATTTCTTTCTTTGGTCTTTTTAGGAGAGTTTGTGCGTCCCATCTTGCCGATCTACAGTAAGCATGATCCCCGGCCAGATCTGTGCTCCCTAGCTATTGATGATTCCTCCAACATCTACATCGGAGATCGTGCCAACCACCGCATTCAGAAATTCAACTACGAAGGCCAATTCCAATTTTTTATTGGAAGCTCCGAGGAACTCTGCTATCCAATAGGAATCGCTGTTACAAAACACGGTGACGTTATAGTTTCCGACAATGAAAAGCACCAATTAAAAGTATTCTTTCACGAGGACTTGACGCGCCCAAAGACTATCGGTGCGAACGGTATCGGGATATGCAAGTTTGCCTTCCCGCGAGGCATTGCGCTTGACAAGGAAGAGAACATTCTGGTGGCTGACAGTCAAAACCATCGCATTCAAGTGATAACGATAGAAGGGCAGTATATTGGTAGCTTTGGAAATGTCGGAGATGATCCCGGATGTTTTAATACCCCTTATGACGTTGCTATAGATACTAGCGGAAACGTGCTTGTTGCGGACACCAAGAACCACAGAGTTCAGATTTTCACTCGAATCGTGCAAGTGTGCGTAATTTACAACCGGGATCAGGAGGAGAACAAAGAGCCCCTAGAGGGCATGGGTGGGGGTGAAGAGGAACCTGACAGGAGTAGTGACAGTCAAAGTACTGGCTGTGTGGATGATTATATTGACAATGAGGGAAAGCCGAATGTCAAGTCTCAGGTGAATATAGATACTGATCAGACTGACACAGAGTTGGCTGTGATAGATGGTGAAAAGACGGGTGACAGCTCATCTTACAAAAACACTGAGGTCACCGTACCAGATGACGATGGCGCAATTGATAAGTGATTGAGTTTATATGAAATTTAAGATTGTATAATTTGAAATAAAATTTATGTTTAAAATTAAGAGGTCATTTCGGGATTATTTTATTTGTTGAAATTCCGGTATAAAAACCAATCAATACCACACAAATTCCGGTATAAAAACAATCAATACCACACAAACTCCGGTATAAAATCCAATCAATACCACTACCCCACAAATCTAGCCCCCCCCCCCCCCTCCCCCGCCCATCCCAACCAGACAGCGATATGATCTAACACTCCTATCAAGCGAACTAAACAACCCAAATGTACAAGAGGCGCACTGATAGGGTGTCAATAACCAGGTTAGTTGGCTACCCCACGCACAGCTCGCTGAAGTGTAGAGTGAAAAATATCGAGATCTTTTTCACACTAGAATCTCTTGGGAAAAATCTGGTTGCTATAGATGTGATGTTATCATCATATGCACATATCTCCTTTATCGTTTGTTTCTTCTTGTTTAGTCGCGTACGTGCATGTGACATCTTATGTGCTCAGATACAATAAAAGTAGACTGAGTTATTTTGAGTTTTGATGAAGCCTTTATTACTTTGAACAGACGTTTTGTAAAAGTTCTCGAAAGTTTTTTTTAATTTCTAGGCAAATACAATGTATTTATTTTCTAATTCTAAATATCTACATTATACGTGGCATTCCATCATTCTGTTTTAACTAGAGACAATATGATCTACACGACTTTGCAGCACATAGCGCGTGTCCAGTCAAGTGTTCGGTTTCCATCCATGCAACCAGCGTGGCAGTAACAGCGTGTCCCGTGGTTATCGGTATTCCAGGAGCCGCAGCGATGTCCGCACGCACATCCTGTTGCTAGGTAACCGGCAGGACATTGGGCGTGATTCCCACGAGAAACAGCCTCAACACATTGTAGGGAGCCTTTGGGAGCGTCGGATCCGGGGCGGCCTGTGTTACCCATTGGTCCGCGGGGACCGGTGGGTCCTTTAGCGCCTGTTAGGCCGGTCTGTCCTGTACAAGAATTTAATAACAATAATATATTTTTTTTTCGACATCAGATAAATTTAGTGGAGTGCTATGTTTGTCAACTTATTATAAGGAATGCCGACGTTATAGAAATCGAGGGCTCAATGTGTGATTCGAATAAATTCAAGAGATATCTTTTCTCTGCGCCACATATCTAAAGAGTATAGTGAAAAGATGCTATAGCATCGACAAAAAAATTGCAATGGTGGTTTTCATTCGGTTAACATTTTTAAGAGCCACATGTTATTGCATTTAATTTCGCGCCATTTTAATTTTGCGATTCTCACAATATCGTGACAATAAGTATCGCGAACTATGAAACGCTCAAAAGATGTATATTGTGTTGTTAACATTTTGCTTCAATATTTTATTCCCATTTATATTGCACTTAAAAGGTAAGGACTTATTTGTCGAGATGGAATAACACACAGCTATGTAATACCTTTGGGGCCAATAGGGCCCATAGGCCCGGTAGCCCCTGTTGGCCCCTGGGGTCCTGTAGCACCTATAGCCCCCTTGTCCCCTTGCGACCCTTTGTGCCCTTCTGGTCCTTGAGGCCCCACGGGACCACGCATATCTAGAAAATACGCATGCGCACAAAAGTTTATTAATTATGATTATACTACATTTTGGATACTCTTAACTTTAGCAAAAACACAGAAAGCTCTAATCACTTGAATTAATTATAGTTAATATAAAATACCTTTCAGATAAAGGACAATCTTGTCTTGGGAGGTGAGACTGCTGATTCTGGGGATAAAAAGAGCGGAATAATAAAGTTCTACAAGAGATATTTCAGAAGTGTCTTGTTAGCCATAAGGCCATCCAAGAAGCCTAGGAACTATGGATCAAATAGAAAATACTTACTTTTTATTCAACTCCTTTAGCGCGTCGCTGTTCATTTCTACGAGTTTTGCAAGATCACCGACCGCGATTTCCCGCTCCGCAAGATCGTTCTCCTGGCAGAAGGCGTATCCAGCCAACACCAAGAACACCGCGCACAAAACACCGCGAGAAATCATCATGCGAAGAACTTGTCTTTCTTTACGGAACCAACAGCTTGCTTTTCTTGGGTTATGCTTCTGCGTCAGGGTAAAGGAAACCCCTTTTATAAACGCTTTAGAAGCTCATTGATTATTCAATATGTCGTTTATTAAAATACTTCTTGAACAAGAATTTTCCTGTTATACCTGTTACACCATCACTGCAATATGCGTAAGTCTGTTTGCTGTCATGTATATTTTGTCATTACTGGTAAACCATTATCAGTTTTTAACATATCTATGTCTTGACAAAAGTGAAAACTTACTAATCACTTTGAGTGCATAGAGGGCCAAGCTAGAAGTTTACCAAAAAAGTTTTCTCTGATGAAAATGTCTGTATGAGGTAGACGTAGCCTCAAAGATGTATAGGTTAAGTCGAACTATTACTTCTAGACAACAGTCTATGGCATCTCTTTCCACTGAGACATATCTCAATCAATATTCTCAAATAAAAAATGAAAACCTTTCTTATTAGCCTGCTTGCAACGCTGTTTTAAAAACACATTTCGTAATAAATGTACCTTTTTTGTAAATCTTTTTATTGTCTGTTACAGGAGCGTCCCAGGATTGGCCGAGGAGGTGTGCGCAGTCATAGGAATCGTATGAAAAAAGCGGAAACAGCATAGAATTTGGAGATTCCTTAATAAGAAGGTCGCCAATGGGGGCTTCAATGCCCTGTGTACGCGCCCTATGTATTATATTTTATTCGGGGAACATGGCTCGCATAAGCACGTACGGGTTTTCTTTGAGCTTCTTGACATTTCACTTTTTTTCGCAAACAAATAAACTGAAACTGAAATAGCTGAAACCACTCATTGCATTTCAAGCACGTAAAAGCTGATGTTGAAGACTATATTGTCACAAACCAATTAATGTCAAGTGCTATTGAACCCCGTTGTAAAAAAATCCTGTTTCTTTCTTTTAGTGTAAACATTGACAATAAGGGTACTTGTTAAAAAGAAGAAATAGAGAGTTTTCACTGGGACGTAAAGGCAAAGCACATAATTTTCCCATCCTTCCCAAGAGCAAGCGCAAGAGAACGCAACTACTTAATTTTCTTGCACTTAAGCTTGTCTTGACCGATTCTAACTTATTTTGCGCTTGTTCTATGTGACCTCTCTTGCGCTTGCTTCCTATCTTTTCTAAAGCCTACCTGTAAGTTGACTTGGTGATTTTTGTACAGAGGCGATGCGTCGAGTAAGTAACCGCGCTAGCAGATTATTTGATAAAAAAATGGCTATGCTATCAATTGCGCACCTTGATTTCGAGTCCCCTCGAAAATAAAGCTCCCGTCTCCCCTAATGACTTGTTTTGCTAACTTTTTTATTCGTTGTCAGATTTCTCGTTTTGCTAACTGAATCAAACCAATTAATGCTACGGTGCGTTGGACAACAAAAACTTTACTGAGAAAATTTTAATGCTAACATAATGACATACGGACGTGAAATCAAACTGTCAAATGTGCGTTGATTCCGTGGATAGGCGAGAGGCCGGGATCCTCTATATAAAGCCAACTTCTGGGCTTTCATAGAGAATATATACATATCAATGTCTCATTGGACCTGTCAACAGGTTTCACCGTTATTGCTAACCGGTTTTACTGGTTTCTTCACTTGGTTCGTCACCAAGTAACCACGGCTCCTGTAATAGCTGTTCTACCGTGATCCTCTCGGGCAGGTTCCACGTCAGCATCTTATGAATGATCGCCTTGGCAGCGTCACTTAGTTTAACGCGTGACGAGAACGTGACACGCTTGTGAACTTGCTGCAAAAGGCTGCGTAGATTGGAGTCGTCGAAAGGCAGCCGTCCGCACAGCATAGTGTAGAGTATGACTCCCATACTCCATACGTCAGCAAGGGTTGCGTCGTATGCGATACCTGGAAGTTAAATCTAAATAAAACTCCATATAACAGTGTAATAACATGCAAACTAAACACCATTATTTGGTTGAAAGGCACCAGTTGTGGATCTAGACGATGAAAAGAGGGGAAAGGGGGAGGGACTTCACCGAGGGGTCGAGAAAACAAAGAATATACCAGAATTTTTTCCCAGAAAGAGGGGTGCTTATCTGGGAAATGCAATTACTCGCGCAACTGGCCAATCTGGTGAAAGAAATTCCCGGAAATTCCTTGCGCGCAAGAGAAAAGATAGAAAGCTCTGATAGGCCAACTCCGCTAATGCAAATTCCGCCAGCCGAAAAACGGCGCGCAATAGGGCGCTACCGAATGTCGCTTCTCGAAATCCGCATTTCTTAGAATGGTTTGGTTAAAAGCTATATGCACGCGCTATATTTGTGCACTAAAAGAGATCTACTTTCAGTAGCGGATCAGGGGGAGGGTTTAAACCCCCCTTTGGGCCGCCAGAAAGCCATATGTAACATATGTAACGCCTCCCCCTTTATAACCGAGCCAAACACCCCCTTTAGCGACAAGCTAGATCCGCCCCTGACTTATATTCTTTTGTTACCTTTGAGAATTTCTGGCGCTGCGTATGCATACGACCCACAATATGTGTGACTCAGCTTCTTCTTGCCAGTCGCTGTTGTCAAACAATCCCTCGCAAAACCAAAATCAGATATGATAATGTTGAGGTCCTTGTCTAATAGCAAGTTTTCACATTTCAAGTCGCGATGCACTATGTCTTGTGAGTGTATATAGTGAACACCTGCTGTTATTTGCCGGAAAAGTCGCCTGCTAGCCTTTTCAGTCAATGCGCCATGCGTCCTTATGTACTCCAATAAGTCCCCATTTTCCGCCAAATCCGTAATGATATACATGCGGGTGTTGGTCTCGATAACTTCAAGTAGAGTTGTCACATAAGTGTTTTTGATTTTTTTCAAGACTTTTATTTCCCGAGGAAGAAATTTCGTAAGAAAATCTTCAGGCGCTTTTTTCTTGCAAATGATTTTTATTGCGACGTCTCTCTTGTAGCGTTTCGAATTTGCTTTGCGCACAACTGCATAACTTCCCTTTCCAAGAACATCACCAAGCTGATAGCCATATCTCTCCAGCAATGCACTGACTCCAACCAAAACTTGCTGTGTCTCTCCGGTCGCCTTATTTGCTTTTTCAACCTTTTCAGTCTTGGATTCTTGGGACTTTTCCTTCTTCGACGAGCTTGGGGGCTTTGTCTCCTTCTCCGCAGACATAAACACTAGCCGCACTTATTTTTCGATCAACTAAATGCGATATTTTTTTTGTTATCTCCCAGTGAAGGCATGCCTTCACTAAGAACCTCGTTTTCTGGGTAATGATTTGAGCGTTCAACCCATTTCCGTTGCCTTCCAAGTACTTTGCGAGAAAGGACTCATGAGCGCGCGGTAAATGAATACAACAATTATTCCCTACGTCACTAATTAAAAAACCTTGTAATTCCAATGCACTGAAAATGAAATAATTACTTTATTTTCCGGTTAAAAGGGAGAAGAAGTTAAAAAAATTCACGCAACATAGCGTCACGGCATAAAGGCGGGAAATATCTATTTACATCCGTTGCCATAGTTTCTTCTTGTCATGCGCGGATTTGGTCTCGGGTCAACAGACATCACACGCCTCTACTCATCATCTGGGTCTGAGAAGAAAAAAGAACAGCCGAAAACACGGCTTAAACCCGCTGAAAGAAGGCCCTCTGTGGCCCCTAAAGCTGCAACAATGGCTAAGGACCACCTATCGAGGGCGCAAAAGAAGCAAACAAGCCCTAAATCCGAGATGGATTATGAGATCGAACGTCTAAGAGCTGAGATTCAACAGGAAAAGCAAATGAAGTGAGTCATTAATATTCCTGATAACTTTTTTATTGTTGTAAATAAATTATTAATACTCTTGTGGAATTAAACTTTGATTTAGCTTGCCAGGTTTAAGTATCATCCAATTAATCTGTAGCAGCTGTTTATACAAGACGTTTTATTTCCAATTGTTCGAATCGTTTGAAAGAATCAGAATTTCGAATGTTTGTTTACATCATTTCTATATCGCGCACGTACATCGGATAAAAAAAAGGCAGTTTGATATTATATTAACCGTCTTTTTCGTCAATACAGGGAAATGCTTGAACAATCTTCAGAGGAGCTGGACAAGACGATAGTTGAACTGCAAGGAAAGTTTGAAATAGCAGGCGACGAAGGTAACAAACACCTTATTTTTTTTTGGTTGTCATGGTTCTAGCGCTAAATATCCGATGCGATTTGTGTTTCTAGACAACGAGTGGAAGACAAGATTCGAGACGCAACATGAGATGAACACACAGTTGGAAAAACAGATAATTCTTTTGAGAGATAAGCTGGAGCAAATGAAGATCCCTTCTCGTGAGGGTAAGAACTTAGTAGGGGAGGGGGGGGGGGTTGTTGTTTTGAGGGGGGAGGGTTTGTATTTATAATCTTGAGTACCCTACCTATTGTGGAATTAAACAATTCCATTATAATTGAGTATATAGAGGGTTTTTTGGGTTGGTGTATACACCTATTTCAAAAAATCATTATCAGGGATGTGTGTGTCGTATCCTGCGGTGTGGTGGGATCTTATTTCAGACAGGCAACAAAGTAACAAAAAGTCATTGACAGCTATAGAATTAAGGATGTGAAAAAGTTCACAAATGTTTGTGAGTGGAAACAATTTCTAAGATTGACTCCAGCACAATTAGCTCTTCATGATGTTCCTGAAACTTCAAGTTCCAAAGTCGTCTTCCCTTCCAAATTGTGCTTCTTTGCAACCAAATCTTGCGAATATCGCCACAGTGTCCACCACAGTAGACCCCCAAATAAAACCACACCTCATCAATAGAAAAGCCTTGAAAAAATATCATCCAAATAACCCGCTGCCTAAGATCTTGGGACTACAAAGTGGAGACAAGCGGATATTTTTAGCACTGTTTGGATTACACAGTTAATTTCTCCCATGGTGCCCCTCAGGTTAGGACACGCACATCAGCGATAGCCAGAGTGCAACTTTCTTTAAATAGGCCTATCAACTTTTTGAGTTAAGGTTATTAACTGTGCTCTGTATTCAAAACTACACAGCTGACATGCCAGATCACTTTCTCTAAAAAACAATTTGAAATACTGAATTTGTTCGAATTTATCTTTTGTGTACATTTTTTTAAGCCTGGTGGTTTTGGCTCTCTTTTATTGGTTAGCTAGGTCTAACAACTGTCATATACAAAATAGCTTGCATGTCACAAGAATCCTATAAATTAATATTTTGCAAAGTTCAAGAAAAAAACTCAAACTTTATTCAAACCATAAGGTTGAGCTTCTTGTGGCAAGACTACAAGCAGATATCAGACAACTATTCTTCCCTGCCAAGTTGGTTTTGATTTACATCTGAGAACTTCCTTTTTTCATTTGACTGTTTGAAATAGGAATTTAAGGCGCCCACTTAGGCTGTTATTCAAGTGTTATTGTCAGTCCCCTTGACTGTGGTATGTATTACGTTGCAGGAAAACCACACCCGCTACGGACATACAATGGACTTACAGATGTGAGTAATGAACATATGAAATTTGTATTGATGTTATACCAAGGATATGTATTCACAATTGTCTGTTACCATGCCAACATAACCATTGTCCTCATGATTTGACTGACAGGCTGATGTAAAGAAATTGATGCGCCAGACAGAACGGGATAAACTTCAACTTGAGGGCCAACTTCGTGACTTGGAATGGAGACTGGATAATGAATCCAAGGTATATTTATTGAGCAGCACTATGGCTGTAGAAAAATCTTAGATTATTGCCTTGTGCCTAGAATTTACTAAATGTATAAGAGTTTGGCCTAATGACCAGATCACCTACAGGTAAGGCAACATCACCTGTTATCACCCTCTGTGAAGCCATGCAATTATCAATTTCCTTATAATGAACAAAATTTATAAACTGTATGTTGTCATCCAGGCATACCACAAGATTAGTGAAGAAAGAAAGCAATACTTCACAGCACTGAATGAAGTAAGTCTCCTTTATGTTACATTTGACTTTGTGGCTTAAGTATTGATTTAATTTCTGTGATCTGTTATTAACTTTATATTTTATTATGATGGTAGAGCTAGGTTGGGTTGTGCCCCCCCCCCCCCCCCCCCCTTCCCTAGATGAAGGTTAGAAAAAAGTGATTGGGAGCTTTACCGCCCAACATGTTTCACATATTGCCCCCCTCCTCCCGGATCTTTCCACACTTATCTGAATTGCCAGAGGGGATCCTAAATATTTGCCTACCAAGCCCTGGTATCTATTTCTTTGTCTTAAAATATTTCTTAAAACTCGGTCCTTTCCAATTTCCTGCGAAAATATGTATGTAGTTAATTTGTTGCTTCCCTCTCTTGTAGACTTCTGCTGTCATTGATGACACAAAGACCAAGAGAAAGCATGCATTGATTGAATCACAGCGAAACAGTGAGGAGACCCTTGCAAGATTTTCACAGGCAACAATGAGAAAGTATGTTCAAAATCCATAACACTAATGACCAGTTTCTCATAAAACCCTCTCGTCTTTGTGTACATCGTTAAATATGTGTTATGGTTTCTGTGCCAGGATTGACTCCAATTCATCGTTTGGCTTGCCGGATAATCAACGAATTATAGACCCAAAGAAAGGTCCTATCAAGAAAACGGCTGCTGTTAGGAAACTGCCAAAAATCCAGGATAGCGCTTAAAGACACAGGGTACAGCCCTCTATTTATCAATCATTTATAATTTATATACATTCAGACAAGTGAACTGTAGATATTTTACTATCTTAGCTTGTGTAAATAGACTTTAGGTAGATCTTACTTTTGTATCATTGAATATATTATATTTCAACATCAATAAAATATTTTAGAGGAATAAATTTTCTGGCCTTGTGGTTTTCATAGTTTTGGTTTGTGTCCACTCTAAGTGTAACCTACACTTCCCCATATCAGCTGCTAAATAGTTTAGTTTCTCTTCATTCAAGACAGAACCTCTATCCCAAACAATCCATCGTGAAGCTGGAATAACATCTTCCAGATGGGCATTCCCCTCTCCCCCTCCCCGAAAACAGCGATCTGGTCCCTTGATTTTAGACTTCCCAATACCAGCAACTACCAGCAACATACACGTCTCCATTGCCAAATTTATTGAGCTACGGAAATGGTGCAAGCAGGTATTTGGATACTAGATAAAAATCTATAAATATGCTTAAATCTGATTATTTGAATATTGGATAATATCATCAGTATGGTTGTGCAAGGTTACAACTTTGTGGTGTAAGAAAAAAATTCTCTTCTAATGAGGGATTAGCTTATTTGGGAAACAGTTTCCAGTGAATGGATAATAAACATCTATCCTGGTTCTACAGCCTGACTATAGCTACCTTGACAAGGTGGCCAGCCCATCAGCATCATTAACTGAGAGATGTTCAGGGACCAGGGTATTTAACCTTATGTTACTGCAACACTTTGCTATGGCACATCTCTATCTCCTCTCTCAGGGTCCTACTGAGTTAGAACAATTCTTATAATCTTGAGAACTCTACGGCCTGGCTAAACTAGGAGACAGGTCAAGCATGACATGTCTCCTTAATGTTTTGTAGTTTAGCCACTACCAAAACATGAAAGCACTTGAAAAAAACATGAAGTGCATGAATTTTATAGGGCACAACCCAAAAATGTTTCACAACCATTCAAGAAACATTTCTTTGTTATTGTGATATTTTTGATTGTGGTTGGAAAATGAAGTTTTAAACTATAGTTTTAGTTTTTTAAGATTTCTTTACACAATTTGCATACCTGTCAACCTCCGAAAATCTCAAGGCTTGAGAATATTTTGGGGGTAGGGGTGGGGATATTCATTTTTTGGGGGGAGGGGTGGGTTCAACCTTGCAGGCATTTGCCGTATAGAAAGCTCTCGCAAACCAATCCACTTATAAATCTCACGAGGGTCTTAGATAAATTGCGCTATGCAAGGGAATTGTTGTTTCAAATATTTTAATAGAAAATAGGCAAAATGACGATAAAAATCGCTAAAAAGCGGGAGATTTGGTGCTCAACGCGGGAGAGCGGGAACAGGGGTCCAAAATCTTGAGACTCCTGCCTAATGCGAGAGAGTTGACAGGTATGAATTTGTCTTCAAATATCGAATGAAAAAAAACAAAGGTGTGGCAGCCTAGAGCTCTTTGCATCTTGGCCATTTATCAATTGTAGTTATATTTTTTATGCAGGTCAATATTTGTCCATGAGACCTATTTAGAAAGTTCCTGAGTACGTACTAGGGTACTCCTTGCACTTTACTCTCTGCTGAAAGACAGTCCTATTTCTTCTTTTTCATGTGTTCCTTGGCCATGTGAGCAGTAGCCTGCTGGGCCTGAGCCTGTGCAGTGTTTGCTGCAGCCTTTTGCTTTTCAAAGAGACTCATTTCTTCCTCCTGTCAAACAACATACTATCAGTAAATACAGTATTTCTAAAACTATTTACACGCTAGAAATGTAGTAGAGGTAAGAATGCAATAGTCTCCCGCACAGCAGTTCAGATGGCAAGGCCATCAGGGAACGAGGTACTTCTAATACATTGGTAAAAACAGTGTCAAGTCTTTGGCACTAGATTCAAATGCAAAAGGATTTACAAAATATAATAAAAAAAATAATAAACTACATATTTACAAAGCGCTTGGTCTTATGAAATGTCCCCACAGAAATTAAAGCCTATTAATTGAGAAATTATAAAAAAATCATGATAGTGTGCTAGAAATTGTGCGGGTGCCATGTTTTATTTGTAGTGCATCAAACCTGGGACCCTATATTTAGCGGACAAAATTTAAAATATTTCTAGGTATCATAACTTACAAGCATCTTGCGTTTCTCTTCCAGTTTTTTCTTCTCCTCAGCTTGCACTTTCTTTAGGTGATCGAATTTTGCATGGAGCTGTATAGAATAAAAAAAAATAAGGTATAACAAGCAACTCAAAATTGTCCATCAACACTTGATTTGTTACTATAAGCTCTCAGTATTGATCACATCATCACACTGTTACCGTCTCACCTCCTGTTCAGCTTTTTTGAGTTCATTCTCCTTGTCTTTGACTTTCTGCACGAAGCGCTGTCTCATCTTCTCCTCCTTATCCTGAAACTGTGACATGTATTCCTTGCGTCTCTCTTCATATGTCTCCTGGAGACTGTGTGACTTATTGTTGGCATCTCCATCATTGAAGCCCATCTCTTCAAGCTTGTTGCGACGGAAGAGCTCATAGTGCACAGTGTGGGTTTTGTCAATTAGACTCTGCATGTTTGTCCTAAAGTGAACAATGAAGTCATTTATTATCCTGGGGATGTATGTGGGATGTGTATGAACCAAAGAATTGATTATAAAATCAACTTTGAATTAATATTGTTAGAAAACACTAAAAAAGGATTTTCTAAAATATCGGCCTAACCCCTTCCCCCACCCCCCCCCCCCCCAAAAAAATAAACAAACAAACAAAAACAAATGAATCATGAGAATGTTGCTTTATGTGCAATACTCTACCTGATAAGCATTTCCCTAAGCTTGACGAAGTCACAGTGATTCTCATTCTCAACTTAAGAGACAAAGGATAGATTTGTGAGTGAATATGCATATAATCAAGGTCCACTGATGGAAAGTTTTCACCAACTACGGATTTGTAGAACAAGGGATTTTGGTTCTCAGGTCATTAATAGGTTAAATATCACCTTCCACTGTCCCCCATGGGTAAACACGTGCTCGTGACTTGGTCTTGTTCACCATGACCTCTTCTCGGCTACCAACTACAGCAAATGGGATTTCATTCTGTAAAATCAGAATATCATACAGTGAATTAATTACAGACAACCAACATTCATATGCATGTTCAGGTTTGGGGCCAGGATTTTAAGCATAGAGCCCACTCCAGCTAAATAATGGTGTAACTCACATTCATTGTGGAGTTCATTTCTGCAACAGTCTCATCATCAACTGGAAACCTGTAGATTTCTACTCCATTGCTCTCTAACTCATCCATGATCTATGGAAGACAACAAACATGTCAATTAGAGCAAACAATCAATTTGATTTGTAATGAAACATCGCTCACTGAAAGTACCTTCTGTTTGAATTGTTTCAGTTCGCTTTTTGCAATAGTGTCGGCCTTGGCAATGATTGGAATTATATTGACCTGAAAAATAACAGATAAAGCTAACCAACAAAATAATGCTCAACTATCATTGAATAATATAATGAAACATACCTTTTTATCAAGTTGCTTCATGCACACTAGATCAAGTGATTTCAGGCTGTTGAAAACAAAATGTTAGATATTTGATAAAAACAAAGTGGCACTTTTAAAATTTAAATAGACACCCCACATTCATCCCCCCCCCCCCCCCCCACACACACACACCCTATTTTGGGTCTAATCAGCATCTCAGCATCATGGAATGGATGATGCTATGATCCAATTGATGCCATTGAAGCTGGCAGGTGATTTCGGTACCAATGAAATATGCCATGATGCAATAATTCCTCACCCACTGTTTTAAATATGACAAACATTTTTAAGGGAGGCATAAATTGGGCCTACTAATAGTGTTTACATGAACAAAATTTTTAATATTTTGAAACAATAAACCAATCAGTATGTATAACAAAAAGATTTGTATAAGGACAATACTTACGAGTGCCCAGTTGGGGAGATAAAGTAGAGGCAAGCATGGATACGAGTATCATGAAAGGTGTCCATCGTCCTCTTAATCTTCAACTCTTGGTGAAGATATGTGTCAAATTGCTGGTCGATATAATTTACAATAGAACTAGAACTGTTGATACAAACAGATATTGTATATTTTTTTCAAATAATTCAATTTAAAAGTACCTATCCTCCTTGTTATCTTTCCTCCTTGTCAATATTTTCAACATACCTATCCTCCTTGTTAATCTGGTCGCCATAGCCAACAGTGTCCACAATTGTCAGTTTCAGCATTACGTTGCTCTCATTCAAGTCTATCAAGAGATTTCGGACACCCAATTCAGAAGAAAACAGGGATTGTATTAGCAGAGATGGGAGCTGGCCAGGAGAATTTTGTATCATTTTTTATGTGATAGTATGATATTCTGGGAACAGTCATAGTTTAGTTCAATATATAATAGTTTTGAAGCCCAGTATGTCAGATACCAAGTACTCTGCTAGCAGAGGTTTCATCCTCTTGTGCAAACCTAAAGAGAAACCTCTGCAAGCCTCATTCAAGTTACACTTTAAGGAGTGGGAGACTTCACTTCTGTAGCAGGGTAACACTGAAGGGTATTAAGGGTGGTACACCTGCTAAAATAGGGTGTTCTTAAGGCAAGTTTCTCCTGCACTCGTCATACAAATAATAACTCACCATATGTGTGATGCTCAATCTGCACCCCAGGGAGGTGGTGTGAGTGAGGTTGACCTACAAAGAATCACAATCTAAGGACCGAGAAATTTGGTTCTCAATCTTATCTAGTAAAAGTATTTTCCATCCTTACAAAAGGACACTAAAAGTAACAAAGACTTCAGGGTTTTGAAGCTAAAGTTTTCAATTTTCGTTCATCCGTTTGCATGCTGCAAACACCCGTTGCATGCGCTTGAACACGCACAAGAAAACCATTTTTATTTAGATTTCGAATCCTCTTAAAAATTCAATGTCTTCGCTGAAACACAAGCGCGCTGTATAAAAGGGATCGCTCTGCCCCCTTTTTTGCATACTAATCAGTATCCAACATGGCGGCTGGTAGCGCTATCAAAGGGGGGAATCAAAGCTCTAATAAAGCGTAATAAAAACAACTTTTTATTAGTCAATAAAGCTTTAATTTAATAATTAATGTGGTTTTTGTTGCATGTATTGTATATTTTGTCTTCGACATGCTGTAATAATATGGTATTTTCCGCCTTTTTTGTTGTGAATGGAGGCTTTTGAAATTTGTGCCATTTTCCCATTGTCAATCAGTCCTCCACTCAGTGGAAAGCAGATCCAACCAAAAGAACAGCTGCAAAACAACCCCTAAATATAGAGACCAAAGCCAGAAGTTCGGTCTTTGAGTCAATCTATAAGCAGTGCAACGGCCATTTGCAATGGTGGCGAAATCCTTTTTGACTCGCACAAATTGAAGGATAACGCAATGTTGCCCCAAGCAAAGCTAGAAAATGAAGTATACTGACAAAAAAATTACATGTTTAGTTTAGACTTGCCACTATGATCCACATCATGCCTAAGAAAAAGTTATGCCCCTCCGCAAATTTAAAGAAAAAGCATCGGTTATTTTTGGAAATATATTGGAAAGTTCATAAAATACTGGTCTGTCCATATGTTAAATACTGTAACGGTTACCGATAAATAAACTAAAACAGTAGCCCATCAAATACGGATGATTAAATATCATCCCCCAAAAACATGAATGAAATCGAACGAGATTTGAGACTACTAGACGTCAATCTTAAAACGAGTAAATGCTATAAAGAATCACTAAAGAGCCTCCTTAAGAACATACTGTATATCTCCTATATGATACTGTGGGTGGTTACCTAAACTTGCATCTACAATGCGTTCTTTGTTATCTTTGATTATTGCACTTATGTTTATCTCTCACAATTTTCAGTTCTATCAGCTATATTCACCAGATCAAAATTCATGGCAACATTCTAACTTTATCCCTGGGTACGAGCATTTTTGATCTTCAGTACAGATAATACAGGGTTTTCAAGTGCAATGGTAAAAGGTTTGCAAAAGATTAAAAACAAGATTGAAAATGAGGTGTTAGTAATCTGTACACGCGAAACCACCTGTTGAATTTGTTGACTGCCGAATTTGAATGAGATTTGGGCGTCGCCCAATTTGCCCGCGTCGCGCTGAAAGCATTTCCCCTCAGCTCAAATGCGGCAAGCCCAGTACACTACGAAAACACTACGGAATAAAATACCTTCAAATGTAGTCTGAAAAAGAGTGTCCATCAAGGTCGATTTACCAATCCCGGTCTCACCTTAAAAAAATATATATATGTATAAAATACACCATTAACATAAGAATAACAATAAAAATAGTATGAAAGTAGTAAGCTTACAATGTACGAGACGCTGGGTTTCGTGTTTATACACAGTACATTGACTGATAAAATCAAATTTCTTATAAGGTAGAACAAAACATTAAGTATAGTAATGAAATACAGCTTACCGATACATAGAATGTTGAAAGCGAATCCTCGATTCACCGATTTATTTACAAGTTGGTCCGGCAAACTGTCAAACCCTACATGACCCGCCAAACGGAGTTGTCTTCCATCGGCTCCCTGAACACGAAGAAACAATGAAAAAACATGGACCAAAATCAAGCGCAAATACTAAGGAATCCCAAAAATATATTTTACCAGTGATCTACAGTAGTCCGTCACGGCTGAAGCCATAATTTCTAACGTTTTTCACGATCAAAATGAAAAGCCTTCCACAGCTGCCCAGAATGAAGGAATGCGATAATACGGAGCCCGCGATCACAACAAGCGGAAGTAAAATTATGAACGCCCGTGGTACACTTCCGCTCTAGACAGCGGATTATTCTTCAGACCCAGTCTCTCGCGGTGAGAAGTGGACTTGGAAAACAACTATTAACTTATCTTTCTTGGTTTGATGGTGGATTTCTGCAGGATCTGAATACTCCATTGTGCCCTAAGGTTATTGTTTTATCCATTAGCAGGGTAAGATGTTCGCCAGGCTTTTAGGAAGACGTGGTGTAGTAGGATTTGCAGTCGGTTCGGTGAGTTTAGGTGTGTGTTATGGTGTGTATAATGGCCGAACCAGTCCAGTCGCTGTGGTTATGGCCCGCCAAGAGAATGCACAAACCCGCCGACAGTCCAGATTCGAAAAGTTTGCGTCGTGCCAAGCGCAAGGACAGTGCTTGATGACTCCGGCTGACTTCTTGGAATCCATAGTACACGAAGATCTCCCAGGTACTCTGCTACACACTTGATTACACTTTTTTTTTCTAAGGACGTCTAATTCAGTCGAGGCTGGGCCGTTCTTATTTTTGGAGCATTTTAAAGCTGAATATGTTCTTAACAATGTTCTTCAATTTTAGTGCCTATAAGAATATAATACCCAATGAATTATTAGGAAGAGAATTCCCTAATAATCAATAGCAATAATAAAGTTGTTACTACGAGCACAATTTGATTCTGCAATTTAGAACGCATCTGGACTAAAAAAGAAATGTTTTCCTGCTATCTGAGTCTTGGCATGATCTAAGCAAAAGAAATTGGTAAAATCTCAGGCTGGACGTATTTATAAATGGTTCTTATAAATAAAGAGTATAATTATAACAGAATGTGAAAAATAAATAGCAGGAGGATTGTGAAAACATTTCTTATTACCACCCCATGATTAAAAGCATAGAACTTTCACTTGTCATTTGCCCCCTTGTCTTGATTTCATGTGGTAGTCAGTGTAGAACAGGGAGCAAATGGCGATGGAGTTATTTTATCATGTATTGTCATGTTCATGTGGATTGGACCAAATTGAAACAAATGCCTTAATAAGACTGTTCATACATCTGTTAACACCTACATATCTGTCTGTCCATCTAATGCTTTCATTCTTCTGTAGAACCCTGTCTGGGCTCAATATCCCAACAAGGCTTGATACAAATATATGAATACCAGAAAGATGTGTAAAGTACATTCTGTTTTTTATAGGATGGAGTAGAAAAAGGGAAGTAAATAATCAAGTAAGTTATTGATCTTAAGTAGAGTGTAACCTCAATGATCTTAAGTAATAGTGTATGCTCATTGTTCTTATTTTGAGTGTTTGCTTAATGATCTTAAGTAGAGTGTATGCACATTAATCTAATATTAAGCAGATTTTATATTTACAAATGATTTTATATTTACAAATGTAAAATCCAGGTATTTATACCAATTTTTTTTGTTTTTAAGGATATAAACAGAATGCTGAATGGAACACCAGGCATACGAAAAGGAAGCAACAAGTTTTTTCGCCAGTTGCAAGACAGAGGTACATGGAGGTTATTGGTTAGATATAGGTTTATGCAAAGATAATATATTCTTAGTAAGTGATTCGTCTTCAACAATAACTCTTTCCTGTATTGTAAAAGTAATTTTTTTTTACAGGGATCATTACATATCCTGAGTATCTTTTTCTTGTGACAATTCTAACAAGTAAGTTAAACTTGGTTTGATTTGCTTTTGGGGTTAATTTATTTGCACTTGTACTAGCATAAATGGAGAACACATTGCTCTAGCAATGTTTGATTTTGAGTTTTATTTTTGAAGGAGGCATAAACTATAGCTAGAAATATTTCTGGAGGGGAGGGGGGGAGGTGAGTGTCAGGCCTAGCCATCTTTTTTGTTAGGAGAAGGTGTTCATTTGGCAGCTACCTTAAACCTACCATTCAAACTCTTATTAACTCCAGTGGCTTCTTTTTTGTCTTAAAAGGGAGGTCTTATTGGATTGGGAGGGATACTGCATTTTGTCTTATTGGAGAGGGAGGGATACTGCATTTTGTCTTATTGGAGAGGGAGGGATACTGTATTTTGTCTTATTGGAGAGGGAGGGATACTGTATTTTGTTTTATTGGAGAGGGAGGGATACTGTATTTTGTCTTCTTGGAGAGGGAGGGATACTGTATTTTGTCTTATTGGAGAGGGAGGGATACTGTATTTTGTCATATTGGAGAGGGAGGGATACTTTATTTTTGGGCATTGTTGGTTCCTGTATTCTGGGCTCTTTTAAGATTCTAAGGTGCTACAAATCAGTTTGCAAACTAGTTTTTGGGAGCGTGCACCTGCATGCTGATGCCAAGCATGTCTGTGTCCTAATAACACATGGACGTTTGACCAATAACGATTTAGAAGTCTTTGTGTAAAAGGCCTTGGGTAAACCTGATTTTCTATACAATGATCTCTATAACTGTCAAGATCTCTCATTCTTTAAGGCAAATAACCTTGATTTATTTTTTCAATAAAATGATTCTACCAAAAGTAGATCAGAAAAAGAAAACAATTGAAATTAATTTGTTTTGTTGTTGTTGCAGAATCAAGGCGTGGCATAGAAATTGCCTTCAGAATGTTGGACAAAGATGGCAACCATGAACTAAGCAAGGATGAATTTCTTGTGGTGAGGGTTGTAAAAAACTAACTTTTTATTGACTTGAGTTTGACAAAGCTTTGTATTATTATTTGATGTCTCTTTTTTCCATGCAGCTTGAAGAAATGGTGAACATGAAGGCAACATCAAAATCAATGGTAAAATTTGATGCACAACTCACACTTTTGTACCATTAGTTGCTCCTCATGAATCTTGAGCTTACATTATCTTATTTGTGTGCAAAAGTGGCCTTGATGTGATTCACTCAATACACTTTCCGGTAAGGCAGGGTTGCCACATCAGCGCTAAGCCAATAACAGTGGTCCAAGCAAAAAAAAACATGACAATATATACAACAAGAAACAAGCAGGAGCATACTATGTGATATGTTACATGACAGACATATAGATTTCCACATGCGTTTATCCTTTTGTCTTTTTAAAGACTACCTAAACATCTTTATTTTATTAGACACAAGGAAAACAAAATTTGTTATGTTTATAGCCAAGTTTTTTCGACTCTGATAATCCACCGCTTGTGGGCTTGCCTGTGGTGGATAATTTGATACCAGGCAGATCTCAGCTTGGTTATATCATTGCAGCAAAGTTGGGCTAAGGGTGAAGCAGGCAGATACCGGTACAGGCTGTCAAATCATACCGACAGGCAGAGCGAGGTATTCTAGAAAAATCTCATCATAATAGGCAAGGTGTAAGTACCCAGTTATAATAGACCAAGGAAAGGAGGGTTGGGGGGGGGGGTGCTAGGGATAGGGATTTTAGTTATCGTATGCCATATAGGAAGATTCTGAGCCAACAGATATAGGAAACAGAAGTAGCAAAATTGAAGACTTATATGGGGAGACAAGAAAATCAATAGCAAATTCGAGCCAAGCCCTTGAAAATGTCTGTCGAATGCTTCTTTAGACTCCAACGTGGCCTGTGTAATTAGAAATATATTTATTTTGGATCTGTAAATTAGTCCCACCCTCCCCCTCCCCAATAAAAAATAGATTCTTGATCTGCCCCTTCCATTGATTTATTCAATACATTTGTTCCCATGTTATTGAAATATTGCATTTTTTTTTCACAAACAGGCAGCCCTCCCTGGAGGAATGGACCCAAACCAATGGCAAAACCTTGTGGGTAATACAACTCTTAAAACCCACTTTTTTACTCCAAGGGGGAATGGAACATTGACTTTTGCTCAGTTCTCCAAGTAAGTATCCTGAACAGGCCTATACCCAGGAAATGGGGACATGTCCATAACCAGGGAATGGGGACATGTACATACCCAGGGAATGGGGACATGTTCATACCCAGGGAATGGGGACATGTTCATACCCAGGGAATGGGGACATGTTCATACCCAGGGAATGGGGACATGTTCATACCCAGGGAATGAGGACATGTTCATACCCAGGGAATGGGGACATGTACATGTCCATATCCAGGGAATAGGGACATGTTCATACCCAGAAAATGGGGACATGTTCATACCCAGGGAATGAGGACATGTTCATACCCTGGGAATGAGGACATGTTCATACCCAGGGAATGGGGGCATGTTCATACCCTGGGAATGAGGACATGTTCATACAAAGGGAATGGGGAACTGTTCATACCCAGGGAATGGGGACATGTTCATACCCAGGGAATGGGGACATGTCCATGTCCATATCCGGGGAATGGGGACATGTTCATACCCAGGGAATGGGGACATGTCCATGTCCATATCCGGGGAATGGGGGCATGTTCATACCCAGGGAATGGGGACATGTTCATACCCAGGGAATGGGGACCTGTTCATACCCAGAAAATGGGGACATGTTCATACCCAGGGAATGAGGACATGTTCATACCCAGGGAATGGGGACATGTTCATACAAAGGGAATGGGGGCATGTTCATACCCAGGAAGGATGCATTGTCGAATCTTATTATGATAGAAATAGATGGTAATAAACCCTGTCTTTGTTTTTTTGTCAGGTTTATGGCGGATCTTCAGGTGGAGGTGTCAGAAATGGAAGTATCCTTCACAAATAATGCACAAATATCGCATGCGCACCCGATACGTACACACCTGTATTTTCTCACACTAATCTTATAACCATGCGATGACCCCGTTGCCGAGTAGTTCCCATGTTGTGTTGAGATCCTTAGCAATTACAGTTCATTGAATATTCCCGTGGGATGCCGACTGTTCCTGAAGAGAGTTTTGCTCGACTTTTGCTGAGAAACACCGCACTAGAAGCTGAAGAGGTGGCTAAATACTTAGATCGCTTGAACAGTAGACTCACTGTCAGAAAGGTCAGTACCATTCTAAGTCATTCATGTCTCCCACAGGATTGCAAAATGGCGGCTGACATTATTATGTTACTCTCGCTCTCACTGATTTTACATTCAGGGCATAACCAAGCAGCAATATGTGGACTTCTCTATGTTCCTCAACAATCTTGATGATTTCTCCATGGCAATGCGTATCTACTCGATATCGGGACAGCCCGTCACGCAAGGTTTGTTAGATCATATTGCGTTACAGACCCTTTATGTGAACCCTCATGCCAACAGCGCCGACCTGCTCAGTGATGCTGTTTGAATAGGAATTAGGGTTTGGCCTAGTCGTAAGAGTTCGTGTTACTTGTTTCATCCCGTCACACAAGGTTTGTTAAAGTTGACTGTGTTGTGCGCTAAACCCCATCACACAAGGTTTATTGGTGTTGACTGTTACGCGTTACACGTCACGCAGTGTTTATCCGATATGACTGTGTTGCGCGCTGCACACCGTCACGCAAAAGTAATCCTATAATAAAGGAGCGCCTTTTTTAAAAAAATACATCTTAAAAAAATTAAAGACAAATAGTCGTTTTATTAATACTGTACTACTCGTCTTTCAGTATTCTGTTAAGATTTTGCATTTATTTTATCTTATGCTCTAATTAACGCGTCGTTGGGTTCTTAGAAAACTTTGTATTATTTTAGTAAAAAAACATGGGAGAGAACAAGTTCTGAAACAACAACAATAAACAATTGAGGCTAGCAAAATGTCCAACAATAACAAACATGAATTATTGAGTTCACGGAAATCCCCAGTTACTCTCCCCACTGTGCTCAAAATAGGCGATACCTCATTAACATCTTTTTCGGTTTCTTTGATATCTCATGTCCTAAATAACGCGTCGTTGAGCTCTTATTACGAAAGTATCTAATAAGCTTCTCTTCTTTTCGAGAAAACTCAACATTATTTTGGTAAAAACACGGGAGAGAGCAAATTCTGAAACAACAACAATGAACGATTGAGGCTAACAAAATGTCAAACAATTAAAAAAACATGAATAATAATTGATCTCACGGAAATCCCCACTTACTGTACTCACTCTGCTGAAGAGAGGCGCTACCTCATTAACGCCTTTTTCGGTTTCTTTTAGTGGGGAATTCATATAAAACGATGGCAACGTATCAACGTTATAAAACATGACTAGATATTTAACATAGATATATTCCTCAGCTTATTTTATTGCAATCATCGTATAAGCTATACTTGTTTCAATATTAGTGAATAACGGTGGCAAGTCGAACATTTTAATTAAACATACTCATTTCATTAAGTTGGTTATGTTAGCTCTGACCCGCTAATTGCTAAGTACGCTTTTTCGTTTATTCTCTATTTTAGTTTCAAGCCGTGTTTTCATTCTGCCGCGTTTAGCATTCTCGTATTCATATACTTGTCAATATTTTATTGGTCAAGAAGATAAATTTGTCGTTTGCGAGTCCTGGGAAAAGTACCGGATGGTGTTTTGGTAATTGATTAAATTTTTCACCGACAGTTCTTTGAGTCTATTTATTGTGGTTGTGAACAAAAAAACCCTTTTAAGACACGAGCCTAAATGTGTTTTAAATGGAAAATGTGATCATGTTTGCGACAAAAAAATAACTCGCGCATTGAAAGTAAGGTTCAAAGGCCGTGACGTTGAATACACCAAAATGTTAACTTCTATTTCTTTTACTGTTTGGTCAGAGGTTTGATCATGGGGTAGTTGTGTTAGTTGTGCTGCCCCGGTTTTTCGTTAGATCTGCGACTTGATAATCAGCGATCGCTGACGAGGAGATACCACTAACATGCATCTCGGGTTCGCTTTGTCTAGGCAGTTTACGTTGTAGGTTCATAGTCGTAGTTGCAACCACCTCGATCTCTGGCACCACAGACCTTGAAAGTCTCCACTTGAACGAGAATATCTTGATGAACTCCCGACGGAATGATCTATTGAGGATTCCGTAAATGATAGGGTTAATAGAAGAACTTCCGTACCCGAGGAGTATCCACGCGAAGTAAACCTCTCTTGGGACGTGGACTTGGTGCGAGGAGTACGCGTCCAGCATGTCTATCACGGCTATAGGAGTCCAGCAGGTTACAAACCCGACCACAGTCGCAAACAGAGTCTTGGTTACTTTGACCTCCTCTATATTGACAGTTAAATTGGCGCGGCCTTCGTTGGAAGGCAAGGTGCTCCCTGAGGTTCCTGTAGGCAATGCCATGGGCGCATTTCTCGACTTTAGGTTCTTGGTGTGTGATCGAACTGTCAGGAAAATCTTCAAGTAGCACACGGAAATAATCATTATGGGAGTAGTGATGTAGAATGCATCGACGAATCCTATGTAGCCTTTCTCGATGCCTTGGCTTATAAACACCATGAAGCAGAGGACTTTTCCGTAATGGATTTGATTGACGCTCCACCGCGACATCATAGCTATTCCCGGCCCGAGGGACGCAATGATTACAATAGCTACAATTGAGATGTACACTCGCCTTGTAGTGAAGTAATTCCCGTAACGGTTTGGCTTCACCACGCGATAGTATCGATTAATAGCCATCGCTGTCATGGTCTGAAGGGACGTGAACGCGAAAAACCACGAAAGGAATCCCTGCAGCTGGCACACGGCGAATGGCTTGGTCCAAACAGCTTTGATGAGGACTTCAAGCGAAAGGGGCATGCAAAAGGAACCCATGAGGATGTCAGAGATGGCTAACGTTACAACGTACATATTGGGCAATGTACGCAGCCTCTTGTTGTTGTACACTGCCCAACACACCATCGTGTTACCAATGAACGCCAACATTGTTATCATCGTCATAACCGCTGCCTCGAGAACCAAAGAAGCCGTTGTTCGCCCCCTGAGCTCCTCTTGCATGGGAACTGCCATGTTGATATAACACCTGTGTTCTTTCAGTTTCCGCGTCTTCTGTCTTTTCTGGGATCCTTATATTTACTTCTCTATTTGACGTTTTTCCATTTTATGTTTTAGGCCCGAATTTCCTCTTTTATTGTGGTTATTCATGGGATAAATTTCACTTTTACCCACTCTATTCTGCTAACAGTCGTATCCTAGCAAAGGACCTTATTCATTAAAGCTTATTCGACACAGGTAGCTCCATATGCACACAACCATCGTGTGTACGCCTATCCTGGCGGTCTCTTGCTGGTCTACTGCAGAAGCGAGAGAGGTGCTAACTTTTGCCACTTTCACTGATAGGATATAGACCCGCTTTATAATGAAGCCTTATGAAAGACACCAAATACAAACGATTGATCCTTCAAGAATTACTCATTCATTTCAGCTCAAATTTGAAATGATAATTTTGTTTGTTATCCTCTGACTCGTGATTGTTTAGCTTTAAGTACTTAACGGACTCAAGGCGGTGCCCGACACTTTTATCTTTTTACTGGTACCTTCCCCTGGTGACATCGCATTTTGCTAAGACTTCTGCGTCTTTATTTGAATAGATTTATTCATTTTTGTGAGGCTGTCCCAATTTACACGAAGCGTTACCTACGCTAACAGCTTGATAATAACTGTGTTTTCTTCTCTTCAATTTCATTTTTACTTTGTTCATTTTTTCAAACGAAACAATACAAAAGGCCCAAATAGTCGTGATCGTAAACCAGAAGAAAAAATAAATGCACCAAAAATTTGTATTCGACTCTGCAGAGTCAAATACCAGTTTGGGTGCATTACATTTCATTCTTTTAAATTTATATCTATTGTTTCACTGTGCTCCTATGTCTTTCGATTTTTATTTCACTGTATTCCTCTTTATACAATAACCGATAATAAATACGTTATATTAAAAATGATATAAAAGTTCAACTCGATCTATTTGCCTTTTTCGACAAACAACTCTACCTTGTAAGTGAAAGTAATCAATAAACGAGATATGATGTAAAAGCAGCTACACATTTATAAGTAACATAACAGCAACACCAAGATCTTACAAAAATGTGTATACAAAAAGAAATCAGAAACATTTTTTTACTAGAATCAACTGTTGAACAATTCTTTTTAATGCAATTTCCTTCCCACACCTGTGTTTTTTTAACAGAGTCATGTCAATGTTTCTTATATCAACATCATAAGAAATAATGGCTGGAGCCGCTTGACTAATTTTTAATATCAAACAGGAAATTCTTTTTGTGTTGTTTGACTTGCGACAGATTTTAGGTTTATTAGGAGAAGCATTCCCAGCAAGTACCTATCAATTTCTTTTTTATTTAGAAAAAAAAATATTTAATATTAAAAAAACGGCAAAGGAGTCGTGGGGGTTTAGGTGAAATGTCATAAAGATCTTCAAATATTTATCTTCAACTTTTTCAGTTTACGAATTCCAATTAAATTCGGCGTTGGATGAAATAATTGATATTCTTGTAATTGTAATTCGCGTTATCAGTATTTAACTGATTCATTGATTGCATGAATATTGATTAGATTTTTCAAAAAAGACGACCTAATGAGTGCTAGTGGTCGTGTCGTCAGGAGCGCCATATACTACAATACAAATCACGCCATTGACACACTTGCGTGACATTGTATTGTGTGACGGGATATCGAATTCCATGATATTGCGTGACATACCCTCTTTATTTCCAGACGAGTTTCAGCGCGCGGTGCGCATCTCCACGGGTCACGCTATCGATCCCTATGTCGTGCATACAGTTTTCCAGCTCTTCGATAACGACGGTAAGTGAGCCACACACGTGACAGGACACAAGGGAACCAATCGAGAATTCAATAACCCAGATAGAGCTCATTTGGAAATTTGTTTTCGAGCGCAAAATGGCGCACTGGGGCCGAGGGTATAGTGCAGCCTAGTGCCCAGTGCACCTTGTCTGTCACACGCCACAGGATTCCTAGTGTTCGGAGACGTAACATTTATGAAGAGCCCCAAGTGAGAGCCGCCTAGCAGGCTAGATTCATGGTATAACTAGAAAGACTACAAACAAGCTGTAGAAAAACTAGATAGTCTGCGTAAGCGTATTGTAGCCTATAAATCAACACAAGGTTAAAATAATATGTTGTGAACGCCTCTATGAAACAGAGTAGTCGCGTTGACGTTTCGAGCGTTAGCCCTTTGATAGATCAAGCTTTTCTACCTTGTGCTAATTTAAAGCTAGGCTAGAATGAAATCTTCTGTACAATCGTTGTGATTCAACGTTTCGAGCGTTAGCCCTTTGATAGATCAAGCTTTTCTACCTTGTGTTGATTTAAAGCTAGGCTAGAATGAAATCTTCTGTACAATGGTTGTGATTCGCATTTCGAGCGTTAGCCCTTCGATAGATCAAGCTTTTCTACCTTGTGCTGATTTAAAGCTAGGCTAGAATGAAATCTTCTGTACAATCATTGTGAATCTCACAAGGAATCTCACAGTTGTGTCTCTCTTTTTACTCTTGTGCTTGTCTAGTGCTTCGTCCTTGTGAGAATTAACTTATGTTTTTCTTTCGGGACTCTGGACGTTTTTTCTTGTCGGCATTTTGTGAGTGCTCTGTTATTCAGGTCATAGGTAGTATGTTCAGGTCTTATATTCTTCATTGGTGGGTACTGTTTTAAAGTCTGTTTATTCTCATTTCCGCCTACCCAACCTCGGCCGAGGAATTGCTAAAAAAAAATAGAATAGAACCCTTTAAAAAAACACTTTGTGGTTGAAGAAATGTATCACGTCTTCAATATTTTAAGTATTATCAATAGTTGTTGGAAGAGAAAAGCGGGAAACCACCGGAAAATCACCCGCAAACAAGTATGACTAGAAAAAAACTACAGATAAGCTGTAGAATAACTATTGCTCGGCTCTGATATTTGAGGTTCCTTGAATGACACGGTACGAACACCTGCGAGCAAAATAAATAAAAAAAATCGAGGAAATCGCGAGGACGAGCTTTGGGTACTTGGAAAAAAGAGCAACGACAAATTGCCCTTAAAATTTTAGAGAGTTGTCTTATCATTTTGGGGTCTTACTAAGGCATCGTTTATCAATATAAACCTGATTCTAGTAATGTTTATCAATATAAACCTGATTCCAGTAATGTTTATCAATATAAACCTGATTCCAGTAATGTTTATCAATATAAACCTGATTCCAGTAATGTTTATCAATATAAACCTGATTCGAGTAATGTTTATCAATATAAACCTGATTCGAGTGATGTTTAACAATGTAAACCTGGTTCCAGTAATGTTTATCAATATAAACCTGGTTGGAATAATGTTTATCAATATAAACCTGGTTCGAGTAATGTTTATCAATATAAACCTGATTCCAGTAATGTTTATCAATATAAACCTGATTCGAGTAATGTTTATCAATATAAACCTGATTCCAGTAATGTTTATCAATATAAACCTTATTCCAGTAATGTTTATCAATATAAACCTGATTCGAGTAATGTTTATCAATATAAACCTGGTTCGAGTAATGTTTATCAATATAAACCTGATTCCAGTAATGTTTATCAACATAAACCTGATTCCAGTAATGCTTATCAATATAAACCTGATTCGAGTAATGTTTATCAATATAAACCTGATTCGAGTGATGTTTAACAATGTAAACCTGGTTCCAGTAATGTTTATCAATATAAACCTGGTTGGAATAATGTTTATCAATATAAACCTGGTTCGAGTAATGTTTATCAATATAAACCTGATTCGAGTAATGTTTATCAATATAAACCTGGTTGGAATAATGTTTATCAATATAAACCTGGTTCGAGTAATGTTTATCAATATAAACCTGATTCCAGTAATGTTTATCAATATAAACCTGATTCCAGTAATGTTTATCAATATAAACCTTATTCCAGTAATGTTTATCAATATAAACCTGATTCGAGTAATGTTTATCAATATAAACCTGATTCCAGTAATGTTTATCAATATAAACCTGATTCCAGTAATGTTTATCAATATAAACCTGATTCGAGTAATGTTTATCAATATAAACCTGATTCGAGTGATGTTTAACAATGTAAACCTGGTTCCAGTAATGTTTATCAATATAAACCTGGTTGGAATAATGTTTATCAATATAAACCTGGTTCGAGTAATGTTTATCAATATAAACCTGATTCCAGTAATGTTTATCAATATAAACCTGATTCCAGTAATGTTTATCAATATAAACCTGATTCTAGTAATGTTTATCAATATAAACCTGATTCCAGTAATGTTTATCAATATAAACCTGATTTCAGTAATGTTTATCAATATAAACCTGATTTCAGTAATGTTTATCAATATAAACCTGATTCTAGTAATTTTTATCAATATAAACCTGATTCCAGTAATGTTTATCAATATAAACCTGATTCGAGTAATGTTTATCAATATAAACCTTATTCCAGTAATGTTTATCAATATAAACCTGATTCGAGTAATGTTTATCAATATAAACCTGATTCCAGTAATGTTTATCAATATAAACCTGATTCCAGTAATGTTTATCAATATAAACCTGGTTCGAGTAATGTTTATCAATATAAACCTGATTCCAGTAATGTTTATCAATATAAACCTGATTCCAGTAATGTTTATCAATATAAACCTGATTCCAGTAATGTTTATCAATATAAACCTGATTCTAGTAATGTTTATCAATATAAACCTGATTCCAGTAATGTTTATCAATATAAACCTGATTTCAGTAATGTTTATCAATATAAACCTGATTTCAGTAATTTTTATCAATATAAACCTGATTCTAGTAATGTTTATCAATATAAAACTGATTCCAGTAATGTTTATCAATATAAACCTGATTCCAGTAATGTTTATCAATATAAACCTGATTCGAGTAATGTTTATCAATAAAAACCTGATTCCAGTAATGTTTATCAATATAAGCCTGATTCGAGTAATGTTTATCAATATAAACCTGATTCCAGTAATGTTTATTAATATAAACCTGATTCGAGTAATGTTCATCAATATAAACATGATTCAAGTAATGTTTATCAATATAAACATGATTCCAGTTTATCAATATAAACATGATTAAAGTAATGTTTATCAATATAAACCTGATTCCAATAATGTTTATCAATATAAACCTGATTCCAGTAATGTTTATCAATATAAACCTGGTTCGAGTAATGTTTATCAATATAAACCTGATTCCAGTAATGTTTATCAATATAAACCTGATTCCAGTAATTTTTATCAATATAAACCTGATTCCAGTAATATTTATGAATATAAACCTGATTCGAGTAATGTTTATCAATATAAGCCTGATTCCAGTAATGTTTATCAATATAAACCTTATTCCAGTAATGTTTATCAATATAAACCTGGTTCGAGTAATGTTTATCAATATAAACCTGATTCCAGTAATGTTTATCAATATAAACCTGATTCCAGTAATGTTTATCAATATAAACCTGATTCCAGTAATGTTTATCAATATAAACCTGATTCGAGTAATGTTTATCAATATAAACCTGATTCCAGTAATGTTCATCAATATAAACCTGATTCGAGTAATGTTTATCAATATAAACCTGATTCCAGTAATGTTTATCAATATAAACCTGATTCCAGTAATGTTTACCAATATAAACCTGATTCGAGTAATGTTTATCAATATAAACCTGGTTCGAGTAATGTTTATCAATATAAACCTGATTCCAGTAATGTTTATCAATATAAACCTGGTTCGAGTAATGTTTATCAATATAAACCTGATTCCAGTAATGTTTATCAATATAAACATGATTCAAGTAATGTTTATCAATATAAACCTGATTCCAGTAATGTTTATCAATATAAACATGATTCAAGTAATGTTTATCAATATAAACCTGGTTCGAGTAATGTTTATCAATATAAACCTGGTTCGAGTAATGTTTATCAATATAAACCTGATTCCAGTAATGTTTATCAATATAAACCTGATTCGAGTAATGTTTATCAATATAAACCTGATTCCAGTAATGTTTATCAATAAAAACCTGATTCCAGTAATGTTTATCAATATAAACCTGATTCCAGTAATGTTTATCAATATAAACCTGATTCCAGTAATGTTTATCAATATAAACCTGATTCCAGTAATGTTTATCAATATAAACCTGATTCCAGTAATGTTTATCAATATAAAACTGATTCCAGTAATGTTTATCAATATAAACCTGATTCCAGTAATGTTTATCAATATAAACCTGGTTCGAGTAATGTTTATCAATATAAACCTGATTCCAGTAATGTTTATCAATATAAACCTGATTCGAGTAATGTTTATCAATATAAACCTGATTCGAGTAATGTTTATCAATATAAACCTGATTCCAGTAATGTTTATCAATATAAACCTGATTCGAGTAATGTTTATCAATATAAACCTGGTTCGAGTAATGTTTATCAATATAAACCTGATTTCAGTAATGTTTATCAATATAAACCTGATTCCAGTAATGTTTATCAATATAAACCTGATTCCAGTAATGTTTATCAATATAAACCTGATTCCAGTAATGTTTATCAATATAAACCTGATTCCAGTAATGTTTATCAATATAAACCTGATTCCAGTAATGTTTATCAATATAAACCTGATTCCAGTAATGTTTATCAATATAAACCTGATTCATCGAGTAATGTTTATCAATATAAACCTGATTCCAGTAATGTTTATCAATATAAACCTGATTCCAGTAATGTTTATCAATATAAACCTGATTCTAGTAATGTTTATCAATATAAACCTGATTCCAGTAATGTTTATCAATATAAACCTGATTCGAGTAATGTTTATCAATATAAACCTGATTCCAGTAATGTTTAACAATATAAACCTGATTCCAGTAATGTTTATCAATATAAACCTGATTCCAGTAATGTTTATCAATATAAACCTGATTCCAGTAATGTTTATCAATATAAACCTGATTCCAGTAATGTTTATCAATATAAACCTGATTCCAGTAATGTTTATCAATATAAACCTGATTCCAGTAATGTTTATCAATATAAACCTGATTTCAGTAATGTTTATCAATATAAACCTGATTTCAGTAATGTTTATCAATATAAACCTGATTCTAGTAATGTTTATCAATATAAACCTGATTCCAGTAATGTTTATCAATATAAACCTGATTCCAGTAATGTTTATCAATATAAACCTGGTTCGAGTAATGTTTATCAATATAAACCTGATTCTAGTAATGTTTATCAATATAAACCTGATTCATCGAGTAATGTTTATCAATATAAACCTGATTCCAGTAATGTTTATCAATATATACCTGATTCCAGTAATGTTTATCAATATAAACCTGGTTCATCGAGTAATTTGTCCATTGTAGGTGACGGGAAGCTGTCGTACGAGGAGTTCATCGAGCTCATGAAGGATAAGCAAAAGAGGGGATTCCGGGTAAGAAAGCTTTCCCTATATAAAGCATAAGCTAGTTTATATAAGAATACGATACTAATGAAGTATTACATCAGCTAGTGTGCATATATATAATAGCAATAAAGCACTAAAAACAAAATAATACAAATAACAATGTGCCGCTATTTGGATATTTTGAATTAATTACTTTATACGGTTGATTCTCGAACGTCGCTTTTCTCTGTGCTGAACCACCTACATAAAGCAAACACATGTCACCTAAATAAGAACTAATTATGCGTTTTATATCCTATTTTCCGCCTAAGCTCCGCTCGCCGCGAATTGCTAAATGGCTGTTGATTTGTTGTTTTTTTTCCTTTGTTCAATATAGGCTCGCATTGGTGATAAGACCGGATGGGAAGGATTCAAAGCGTGCGTCAAGAAGGAATTGTCCGTTTAAGATCTGACGCTAATGTGCGATTTAAAATATTAAAATAGAATGGCCGCTGTGTCAAAAAAATGGATTAATCTTCGGGACAAAAATTGCTCCAGTGGAGGACACCCCTCGAGACGCATCCTCATTAACAGGGTGTTTGTATTAAACAGGTTAAGATTTTTTGAAGATGTGTGTAGGTTTATTTACTCGAGACTCTATGCCCTTAATATAGAGGTGCCCTTATCCTTATCGTTATTATCTAATGCAAACAGCACCAACATCAGCATTGCTTGCGCCGCTACGCTCGGCCTACCTAATAATAATAATAATAATAATAATAATAATAATAATAATAATAATAATAATAATAATAATAATAATAATAATAATAATAATAATAATAATAATAATAATAATAATAATAATGTTTGTTTAATTCAACCGATTGCAGTACATGAATAGACTGAATTGATTCAGCGATTACTACAATATAATTCACAACACATATTTAGCGTATTTAACGGAAGCAAATTTAGAAAAGCGGTCTGTACGACCCGCTTCAACGTGGCGACTACAACTCCCTGATCTTAGAGCATATGGCGTATTGATAGGCACTACCCTTCTGGATATTAGAGGGTAGAGCACACTATCCTGCTTAATGCCTGAAATTAGTTTAATACAAGCCTTATGGCGGCGTCAACAACGCCAGCATTACTGGGCTAGTAACCAACGTCCCATGCTCGGGCCTTTAGAGCGGTTTCACGGTACAAATCGGGCTTTTAGAGCAGTTTTGCAGCGACGGTATTCAAATGCATCTATCGACCAGGGAAAGTAACAAAATCAGGCAATGAAACAGGATAATCTCATGTTTCTGGAGACAGTATATTATTCTCATCTTGTATTTCACAAGTCGCGTTCGTGGACTGTGCATTTAGCAATTATGTTGTTGTTGTAATGTGATATTTATTAAAATTTAAAGAGTCATTTATCAACGGTTATTGCTAGCAAATAATTGATTGCGAGATGGTGGTATCGTAAATGACGCAAGTACATTGCCATGACTACGAGATGTTACTAACCAGTCCAAAGAATTATTAACTTCGTCTTCTTTAGTCTTTATAGGCTTGCTCCAAGTCTCTCTCTCAATGTACGGAGGGTCTATTTCACTAGCTTTTTAGAACCCCCCCCCCCCTCCCCCCCCAAAAAAAGGATCGATTTTTGAAATCATAACCTAACTGCGTTGAAATGGAAAATAAGCTACGTTATTGGATCAATTATGTCTTCTTATTGGAGCACGAGTTGGCTAGCTAAAATGTTTAGATGAGACAGATTAGAGTGCGTGCGAGTCCCTTTACGGTTACTCCTTTATCATCATAAGCAACAACAAAACTAAGGAAATGAATGCTAAGGCTTCCCAAGCTAGCTTATCTCTCGACCTCTACTCTGGGATGCGATGTAACACTGATATACATTTTTTATAAGCTAACAAATAAAATGGTTGCTTGGCAGAGACAGAGATCGTCTTTCTATCAAATTTTTTTTTTTGGCCACTGACAACATGCGGGCTCATGTGCGAGGAGCTGCTGGTCGTATGCCCGCAGGCTCAGCCGTCTGTGGGACGATTTCGTGTCAGTATCTCACTGATCGTCGAGGAAATATGACGAAAAAATTAACAAAGGAAGAAATTAAGGATAAACTAGATGGGAATGAGCTTGACCTGAGTCTTTGCAATCTAATCAAGGTCCCTGTGAGAGAGCTGGTGAGTATTTCAGGGTTTCGCGTGGCTTCTCACCACGAGTTTTTCAATAAATTAAGTAAAGAAGTAAACTTATCGACGATAAAACCAATTCACTACTGACCGGGATTACACCATATCTACGCGTGTTCCGGATACTGAATAACTGAATTACATAGATACTAGGCAATATGTGAAAGCTCTAGACAAAAGAGGCGGGAGTCTACAACACTAATTCTTCTCTAGAGTTCACCATACCGCGAAGTTTGAACAAAGTGTCGAATTTGTGATACAAAGTTTATTATTTGTTGTTTCATCTTATCTAAAGCTCTTTATACTTAATGCTCTGATATTTTATCCAAAATGACTGTTTATCATTAGTGGTTGACGCTCTTAAGACATTAAAGCCAGTTAACTCACCGGAAAACAGTCAAACTACTCCTGCTATCTTTTTATTTTAATGATCAATCGCTGGTTTGTTTTTCCGGATATATGAAATTTAAGTGCTTTTCTCTTTTTTTCACTTTTTTTTCCAGGCCTCTCTTCCTAAGGCCACAGTTCTAGATCTGTCCTGTAATAATCTATCATCCCTCCCGGTGAGTAGTGACAACATTAACACTATCTTAGCTAATAGTTTGTTTATTACTGAACAATAAAAAAAATAAAAGTATCATCAAGGAACATATAACTAGTGAATAAATAAATAATAAATGCAAACATCTGGCCGTGCTCTTCAATTTTTATGATTACATGTGGCTGGTTGACCTTTTTTTCCTGTTTTTTTTTTCCATGTAGGATTATAATTGATATAGCATGAATTATGTTTGTGTCATCCTCACTTTCTTGATTGGCACCTATCATAGCTAGCCTGTGTGTATTAATATGCAGGTGTTGCATTTGCATATTATATCCGCTTGCCCATTTGATGGCTTGTATTAACCAAAAGAAAAGTTGAATGAGAATATAATTGTTCACAAATTTGAATTGGAAGGATCCCGAAATCAGTGATGAAAATCTAAGAAATATAAAAATATTAGTTGAAAGAATCTGTCAATTCAGAAACTTTTGGTCATTGATTTTTCATTTCAAAATCAATCTTCAAGTTTTAGTTTTGTTTTATCGTGGCTTGATGATATCGCACTGTTCCTGTTTTCTTACAAAAACATAATTGTTCTCAAAGCATTATAGTCTACTTTAGAAAGGGCCAGCTGTATTGAGTAAGAAAATGTAAAATTCACCCCTTTTAAACATTTTCAAACTCTCCTTCACCCATCCATTCAGCCAAGTACAAACAAATAGTCCTTTTTCGCATTCTACTATGCTCACTGGACAGCCAGAATAAGTACAATACAGTGCAAGCCTCAGTTTGAGGTTACTTTACATACCAGCCTGGAAGCTTAAAATGAAACAATACAAATACTTGTGATTCAAGATCTCACTAGTATTTGTGAATGGTTTGCCTCATACCAAGACTCATACTGTATTTATGTGTCCTTACTGACTATGACCAACAAGTACAATGGAATTCCTAACTGGACTATTGGGTGAATTTGGGGTGAAGCCCAATGTATGATTTTTCTCCTACTTGTGCCTGCAGGAGTCATTTTGCACCTTGCGCCATCTTGTACGGCTTGATTTGAGTAAAAATGGGTTGACAGAGTTGCCATGTGATTTTGGCCAGCTCAGTCTACTCCAGAGACTGGACTTGTATAGCAACCAACTTAGTGAGCTGCCCACTAGCTGCAGTCAGCTGAGAGAACTTAAATGGCTGGATCTTAAAAATAACCCTGTGCAGACTCTAATACCAGATGTTGTTGGTGACTGTTTAAATGCTGACGAATGCAAGGCTTGTGCGAGGAAGGTAAAGCTTTATGAATTGCCAAAATATACATATTTTCACAAATTATCCATTCTCGATACCAACCTCCTCGTATCCATTTATACCACCCTCCTTGTATCCATGTATACCACCCTCCTTGTATCCATGTATACCACCCTCCTTGTATCCATGTTCACCACCCTCCTTGTATCCATGTACACCACCCTCCTTGTATCCATGTACACCACCCTCCTTGTATCCATGTACACCACCCTTCTTGTATCCATGTATACCACCCTCCTTGTATCCATGTACACCACCCTCCTTGTATCGATGTATACCACCCTCCTTGTATCGATGTATACCACCCTCCTTGTATCCATGTATACCACCCTCCCTGTATCCATGTATACCACCCTCCTTGTATCCATGTACACCACCCTCCTTGTATCCATGTACACCACCCTTCTTGTATCCATGTATACCACCCTCCTTGTATCCATGTTCACCACCCTTCTTGTATCCATGTTCACCACCCTCCTTGTATCGATGTATACCACCCTCCTTGTATCCACATATACCACCCTCCTTGTATCCATGTATACCACCCTCCTTTTATCCATGTATACCACCCTCCTTGTATCCATGTACACCACCCTCCTTGTACCCATGTACACCACCCTCCTTGTATCCATGTATACCACCCTCCTTGTACCATGTATACCACCCTCCTTGTACCATGTATACCACCCTTCTTGTATCCATGTATACCACCCTCCTTGTATCCATGTATACCACCCTCCTTTTATCCATGTATACCACCCTCCTTGTATCCATGTACACTACCCTCCTTGTATCCATGTATACCACCCTCCTTTTATCCATGTATACCACCCTCCTTGTATCCATGTACACTACCCTCCTTGTATCCATGTATACCACCCTCCTTGTATCCATGTACATCACCCTCCTTTTTCCTATGTATACCACCCTCCTTGTATCCATGTACACCACCCTCCTTGTATCCATGTACACCACCCTCCTTGTATCCATGTACACCACCCTTATTGTATCCATGTATACCACCCTCCTTGTATCCATGTATACCACCCCCCTTGTATCCATGTATACCACCCTCCTTGTATCCATGTATACCACCCTCCTTGTATCCATGTACACCACCCTCCTTGTATCCATGTACACCACCCTCCTTGTATCCATGTATACCACCGTCCTTGTATCCATGTATACCACCCTCCTTGTATCCACGTATACCACCCTCCTTGTATCCATGTATACCACCCTCCTTTTATCCATGTATACCACCCTCCTTGTATCCATGTACACTACCCTCCTTGTATCCATGTATACCACCCTCCTTGTATCAATGTTCACCACCCTCCTTGTATCCATGTACACCACCCTTCTTGTATCCATGTATACCACCCTCCTTGTATCCATGTTCACCACCCTTCTTGTATCCATGTTCACCACCCTCCTTGTATCGATGTATACCACCCTCCTTGTATCCACATATACCACCCTCCTTGTATCCATGTATACCACCCTCCTTTTATCCATGTATACCACCCTCCTTGTATCCATGTACACCACCCTTCTTGTATCCATGTTCACCACCCTCCTTGTATCCATGTATACCTACCACCCTCCTTGTATCCATGTATACCACCCTCCTTTTATCCATGTATACCACCCTCCTTGTATCCATGTACACTACCCTCCTTGTATCCATGTATACCACCCTCCTTTTATCCATGTATACCACCCTCCTTGTATCCATGTACACTACCCTCCTTGTATCCATGTATACCACCCTCCTTGTATCCATGTACACCACCCTTATTGTATCCATGTATACCACCCTCCTTGTACCATGTATACCACCCTCCTTGTATCCATGTATACCACCCCCCTTGTATCCATGTATACCACCCTCCTTGTATCCATGTATACCACCCTCCTTGTATCCATGTACACCACCCTCCTTGTATCCATGTACACCACCCTCCTTGTATCCATGTATACCACCCTCCTTGTATCCACGTATACCACCCTCCTTGTATCCATGTATACCACCCTCCTTGTATCCATGTATACCACCCTCCTTTTATCCATGTATACCACCCTCCTTGTATCCATGTACACTACCCTCCTTGTATCCATGTATACCACCCTCCTTGTATCCATGTACATCACCCTCCTTTTTCCTATGTATACCACCCTCCTTGTATCCATGTATACCACCCTCCTTGTATCCATGTTCACCACCCTTCTTGTATCGATGTATACCACCCTCCTTGTATTGATGTATACCACCCCCCTTGTATCGATGTATACCACCCTCCTTGTATCCATGTACACCACCCTCCTTGTATCCATGTACACCACCCTCCTTGTATCCATGTACACCACCCCCTTGTATCCATGTACACCACCCTCCTTGTATCCATGTATACCACCCTCCTTGTATCCATGTACACCACCCTCCTTGTATCCATGTACACCACCCTCCTTGTATCCATGTACACCACCCTCCTTGTATCTATGTACACCACCCTTCTTGTATCCATGTACACCACCCTTCTTGTATCCATGTATACCACCCTCCTTGTATCGATGTATACCACCCTCCTTGTATCAATGTTCACCACCCTCCTTGTATCCATGTACACCACCCTTCTTGTATCCATGTATACCACCCTCCTTGTATCCATGTTCACCACCCTTCTTGTATCCATGTTCACCACCCTCCTTGTATCGATGTATACCACCCTCCTTGTATCCACATATACCACCCTCCTTGTATCCATGTATACCACCCTCCTTTTATCCATGTATACCACCCTCCTTGTATCCATGTACACTACCCTCCTTGTATCCATGTATACCACCCTCCTTTTATCCATGTATACCACCCTCCTTGTATCCATGTACACTACCCTCCTTGTATCCATGTACACCACCCTCCTTGTATCCATGTACATCACCCTCCTTTTTCCTATGTATACCACCCTCCTTGTATCCATGTACACCACCCTCCTTGTATCCATGTACACCACCCTCCTTGTATCCATGTACACCACCCTTATTGTATCCATGTATACCACCCTCCTTGTACCATGTATACCACCCTCCTTGTATCCATGTATACCACCCTCCTTGTATCCATGTACACCACCCTCCTTGTATCCATGTACACCACCCTCCTTGTATCCATGTATACCACCGTCCTTGTATCCATGTATACCACCCTCCTTGTATCCATGTACACCACCCTCCTTGTATCCATGTACACCACCCTTATTGTATCCATGTATACCACCCTCCTTGTACCATGTATACCACCCTCCTTGTATCCATGTATACCACCCCCCTTGTATCCATGTATACCACCCTCCTTGTATCCATGTACACCACCCTCCTTGTATCCATGTACACCACCCTCCTTGTATCCATGTATACCACCGTCCTTGTATCCATGTATACCACCCTCCTTGTATCCACGTATACCACCCTCCTTGTATCCATGTATACCACCCTCCTTTTATCCATGTATACCACCCTCCTTGTATCCATGTACACTACCCTCCTTGTATCCATGTATACCACCCTCCTTGTATCCATGTACATCACCCTCCTTTTTCCTATGTATACCACCCTCCTTGTATCCATGTATACCACCCTCCTTGTATCCATGTTCACCACCCTTCTTGTATCGATGTATACCACCCTCCTTGTATTGATGTATACCACCCTCCTTGTATCGATGTATACCACCCTCCTTGTATCCATGTACACCACCCTCCTTGTATCCATGTACACCACCCCCTTGTATCCATGTACACCACCCTCCTTGTATCCATGTATACCACCCTCCTTGTATCCATGTACACCACCCTCCTTGTATCCATGTATACCACCCTCCTTGTATCTATGTACACCACCCTCCTTGTATCCATGTACACCACCCTTCTTGTATCCATGTATACCACCCTCCTTGTATCGATGTATACCACCCTCCTTGTATCAATGTTCACCACCCTCCTTGTATCCATGTACAACACCCTTCTTGTATCCATGTATACCACCCTCCTTGTATCCATGTTCACCACCCTTCTTGTATCCATGTTCACCACCCTCCTTGTATCGATGTATACCACCCTCCTTGTATCGATGTATACCACCCTCCTTGTATCCATGTACACCACCCTCCTTATATCCATGTACAACACCCTCCTTGTATCCATGTATACCACCCTCCTTTTATCCATGTATACCACCCTCCTTGTATCCATGTATACCACCCTCCTTGTATCCATGTACATCACCCTCCTTTTTCCTATGTATACCACCCCCTTGTATCCATGTACACCACCCTCCTTGTATCCATGTATACCACCCTCCTTGTATCCATGTACACCACCCTCCTTGTATCCATGTATACCACCCTCCTTGTATCCATGTTCACCACCCTCCTTGTATCGATGTATACCACCCTCCTTGTATTGATGTATACCACCCTCCTTGTATCGATGTATACCACCCCCCTTGTATCGATGTATACCACCCTCCTTGTATCCATGTACACCACCCTCCTTGTATCCATGTACACCACCCCCTTGTATCCATGTACACCACCCTCCTTGTATCCATGTATACCACCCTCCTTGTATCCATGTACACCACCCTCCTTGTATCCATGTATACCACCCTCCTTGTATCCATGTACACCACCCTCCTTGTATCTATGTACACCACCCTCCTTGTATCCATGTACACCACCCTTCTTGTATCCATGTATACCACCCTCCTTGTATCGATGTATACCACCCTCCTTGTATCAATGTTTACCACCCTCCTTGTATCCATGTACACCACCCTTCTTGTATCCATGTATACCACCCTCCTTGTATCCATGTTCACCACCCTTCTTGTATCCATGTTCACCACCCTCCTTGTATCGATGTATACCACCCTCCTTGTATCGATGTATACCACCCTCCTTGTATCGATGTATACCACCCTCCTTGTATCCATGTACACCACCTTTCTTATATCCATGTACAACACCCTCCTTGTATCCATGTACAACACCCTCCTTGTATCCATGTACACCACCCCCCTTGTATCCATGTACACCACCCTCCTTGTATCCATGTACACCACCCTCCTTGTATCCATGTACAACACCCTCCTTGTATCCATGTACAACACCCTCCTTGTATCCATGTACAACACCCTCCTTGTATCCATGTACACCACCCTCCTTGTATCCATGTACACCACCCTTCTTGTATCCATGTACAACACCCTCCTTGTATCCATGTACAACACCCCCCTTGTATCCATGTACACCACCCTCCTTGTATCCATGTACACCACCCTCCTTGTATCCATGTACAACACCCTCCTTGTATCCATGTACAACACCCTCCTTGTATCCATGTACAACACCCTTCTTGTATCCATGTGCATCCTGGCTACACTCTGGCCTTGGCCTTATGTATATGCCATTTAAGAAGCAGGGACAATCCTGGGGGGGAGGGGAAAGGGGGTGTACACCCCCCTTGGCTACCAAAAAGTGGGTCATTTCTTATTGAAGGATTATAAAATACCTTTCCCTTTCCAAATGATACGTATGAATGACAGTGTAAGTGTTCTTGAAAACTGCTTGCTATGATCAAATGCATACTGGTTATCATTCGCAAAACACACACACTTCTCGCGGACCCAAAGCGGTTATTTGATCTATTGCCTTGAGCTTATTTCACAATAAAGTACGACATATAATGATGTTGGTCAAATAAAATTATAAAACAACAACAATAGACTAAGATTCAAGGTTCAAAAGGTCCACGAGATCACAGAATTGTAAATACATGTCTATTGTGCTACCATAATCATGATTTCAGACTCTATGCATTCATTTCAAAGGAAATTAACTTACCAACATTAATGGGTCTTTATCGATAGAAGTAGCAACTAGAGATTCACGTTCACGGTTCACGTTCTTATTAACACTAACTTAGTGCTGCCATGCCAGTCCGTAATGTAACACGGCTCGCAATCAAACGTCAATCAAAATGCAACCTCACTTCTGTTGTCGATACAGACAGCTTACTCTCCTCCCTAAAATGAACCAATAATTCACAGTTACAAAAATTAACAAAATACTGGTATGGCTGTTTTACCACCTAGATCCTAACACTCTGCACCTCTGGTTTTAGATGATAAGTTATTTGAAAGCAGAGGAAGCCAGAAAGGAAAGAGATCAACAAATAATAATAATGGAGGAACAAAGTAAGTTTAACCTTCCTCTTTGTATCATCCACTCACTTTAATTTTCCTTTTCTAGTTTGTTGACACCCTTATTATATAGAAAGGGCTTATTACAGGCCAACTCTACCTATGAGTTGTGAAATGAGACACAACTGAAGAGGATGCACAGGTAGATGTGGGTGATAAGGGTGTACTTACCCTTCCTTGGCCCGCCACCGTGAGTTGGTTGAAAGACCCTTTTTTGAGGAAAGACCCTTTTTTCAAGGAATTTTTGAGGACTGAAGCTTTATGGCTTTCAATATAGTTTTTCGGGATGGGCACATGCCCCAATTAACCTCCCCCCGGCGACAGCCCCGAAAAGTAAAGTCATTCAAGAAAAGAATAAGGAGTAACCTCCCTCGTCCCATGGGCATCCCATCAGCATTATGTTTCATATTTCCAGAAAGGAAAAAGGATCTGGAACAGGAGATGAAGAGAGAAAAGGAACTCCGTCGTCGGCTAAAGCAACAAGAGCGACAGCAAAAGAGAGAAGCTTATGAGGCAATGAAGAGACAAAAAAAACTCATGGCCGAGGAGATGCATAGGGATTTACAATGTAAGAAGATTAAAGCCGCATAATCACATCCTCCAATAAACTTCCAAACTTCCAATAAACACACTGCTTTCAATATTTTGAAATATTTTTCGCGTTCGGATATTGTTATGTAATCGACCGGAAGTAAACTGGTGATAATGCGGCTTTAAGACTGTTAGAACCCATATTCAGGACTAAGCATTTTGCAGTTATAAAAAATTGCTTTTTCTTATTGAGGGATGCTAGCTATGAGGGTACATGGATGCTCTCCCTCCCTGTTCACTGCCAAAGTAAAGCCTGTTGCCATATTTGATTACTCAAAAACTTATTTGTATTCCTACACACCCCACCTACCCCACCCTCCTACACACCCCACCTACCCCACCCTCCTACACACCCCACCTACCCCACCCTCCTACACACCCCACCTACCCCACCCTCCTACACACCCCATCTACCCCACCCTCCTACACACCCCATCTACCCCACCCTCCTACACACCCCACCTACCTCACCTTCCTACACACCCCACCTACCCCACCCTCCTACACACCCCACCTACCCCACCCTCCTACACACCCCACCTACCCCACCCTCCTACACACCCCACCTACCCCACCCTCCTACACAAACCACCTACCCCACCCTCCTACACACCCCACCTACCCCACCCTCCTACACACCTCACCTACCCCACCCTTCTACCCACATTGTGCCTACTTATAGCTCTGTATTCTCCTCTTCTCCTACCTCTTCTAATCTTTTTGTCCTGTTTGCAATTTTTACCCTATCATACCCTTCGCCTAGTTAGTAATTTTGTCTTTTTTCAACAGCTCAAGAGGAATTTATGGAGACAAGGCCACAGGCAGAAACACCGCCACCAGGTAAATGTTAAGTCTGCTTAAAAAGGCACAAGCTGGCAGTTGTACCAGTGTTTGTCTGTGAATATTAACAAGGCTGAAATTTTGTTCGGATTTTTACCCTTATTTGAACCAAATGTAGGAAAAGATGTTTCAAGCACTTTTAGAATGTCTAGTTTGACTATAGGGACTTAAATCTGTTGCATGATCTGTTAATAAACAAATGATAGATACAATTACTTAGATGCTAAATAACAAGAGTGTAGCATGAGTTAGAGGCAAAAAGAAGAAATACATTTCTCTGGCATTTTTCTCAACTCTCACCTCAAAAAGTTTTTTTTTCTGAAGTAAGGAAATCATAGAACTTAAAAACAGAAAAGAAATACATCATAATCAACTTACGTTAGTATCAGAGATTTGGAATCCAGTGGTGAGATGCACTCCTGAGAGATGTTCTACCAACTGCACCACCCGTGCTCCCGTTTCTCTATGAGATGCATACTCACTCTTTCCCTTTTCTATCTATTTACTAGTTGATGATGACGGAGGCCTCATAGGTATTCTGCTGGTGCTGGTGGCTGTCACCATGGTTGTCCTAGTGGGTGTGGTTTTGTTTTGCCAGTACGACCCCGCCTGTCGTGAGCTCCTGGCATCTCTTGCCTCTTGACCCAAATCAATTAAAAAATAGTGAATTTTTAAGGACAAGAATTTTGACATCTTGTAAATTTGGACAGCTGTCAGGCTCTGAGCTGTGATACAGAGTTTTTAAAATTATTATTAGATATTCTAAGAATTCAGTAATACATCCAGATATTTATTACCTCATTTTACGAGGGCTCTGTAAAGAATTTACTGAGAAATAAAACAAATGTTGTACTGATCTAGTCTTTTTTACCCTGGCCCGAAACTAGGTACCAGCATAACTCAGCATAACTGTTACAGGCAACTCTAATTCAATCAAACGAATGATTGTTTTTCTTCCCTTCCTTGAGATGAATGCCCGCGTTGGGGAGGAAATATTATCTTTCTCTGGTCGCGTATCATCTTGATAGATAATATGTTTCGCCGAGAACTGATTTTCTGTTCATGCTATAAGAATACTGGGTCCATGATAACGGGCGACTCTCTGCAAAGCGAGAGTTTCGAATTGCTATCTTTTTCGCGTACGAAGGTATCAATTTTTAACATTTCGCGTAATGCAAAGATTTCCATCGCGATTCACGCAAAAATATACATGTCTATGGTCGTGCGCGTCACGTAGGAATGCCTTCTGCCATGTATATTTCAACTTTTTTCCTTCAAACTACGAAGTGAAAACACCAAATGTCATGGATAAGAGATGACGTGTGCACCACAAACCCAAAAGGCCCTTTCAAGGCATTTTCACCTGTATTTTAGATGTCTCATACATTAAATGTATTTTTTGGCTGCTAGAAGGGGGGCCCGGGCCCCCTGAGCACCCCCCCTGGAATATTTGGGTTTATTATAGAAAAATAAAATTCTAGTCTCTGTTTTTTTTGGAAGTATGAACTCTCTAATCTTATCTACCTTTATAGAAATTGGGTGCTCGTGAAAGCATTCTTTCGGTCGAGTCTTTCAAGCCATCCCCATTTTCCCTGCTAAAACTCAAATATTCTGTGCGTGGCCATGCCTTCATCTCAAGTCGCCCCTCTTCAATAAAAGGAGATGGGGCTGGAAGAAAGAGGGTGTGGCTGTCAAGGAGCAACTTCTTATGTCCACAGATAATAAAAGAAGAGGGGGTCCTTGCCATATGGGCAATCGTTAGATTCATATCTTAGGTTATCCCCTTGTCAACATTAGGAGATGGGGCGAGAAAAGAGGGCGTGGGTGTGAAGGAGCCCCTTCCACAGATATCATATGGGAAGGGGGGCTGCCATATGGGAAATAGACATGACTGGTCGCGGCAATCAACACTATTCTCTCACACTTCTGTGTTTATTTATTAATTGTGACCACATATTGTAAGTGCTCTAAATTAAGCTTTGCCTATTTTCAAACCCGTGAATTATTTCCAGCAAGGCTGATATTCTAATTGTTAAACAAATCTGTAAAAATATGCTGACGTAAAACTTCATCTGCCTCGATTGTGAGGGTTGTCTGAAAATCCTAATTTCAAAACCTATATTTAAAATGTATATCTAAAAAAGCTCTTCACAAATGCCATGAAACATATATACAGTATAACTCGAATAACATTTATCAGGTTACATAAAGCTACCGTTATCACTGTGCAGTGGCTGTACAAATACTTGTTGATGATACAAGTGAACGATGCAATCATCTGACATCGCCCGCATCAAATAAACAGGCTTTTTAAAGAAAAACCTGCCATAATGTAATTACGGCGATTTGCCATATTCTGCCAACTCTTATCGATATTTTCTAACTGATCAACCGCTTTCTGGCTCCGTCACTCAAACTAACGGAATGACATTTGGTGATTTTGTTGGTCAGTGCATTGCCTTGCGTAGAGGTGGCATTTCAGTGCTGGGAAAATGCTTCAAGGATATTGAATGACAGAGGCCAGTAGGCGATTTATCGGTTGGTAATCGTCACTGAGAGTTTGCAGAGTATCGCCGCAGTAAGTAAAAGCAGAAGTGAACGTTTTTTTTTTACATTGCATTGTATAATATACAGTGCATTTGTATTTCCTTAATAGAGCGATCTGTACTTTTTTTTAAAAAAAATCAATATATTTTTGCCTGTAGCAAACCTAGGTAAAATAGATACCAATAAAAATACAAAAACCTCTCCAGGCGACGATTGTGTTGGGTTAGTTTTGGAAACCCTTTCTATCAATCGATGTAATACGCGATACAATGAGTATATTTACCGTACTATATAACATATAAAAATGCATCGGATTTGTTTTTAGCCCGAAAAAAGGACTAGCCCCTAGAAGTGGTAAAATTGGTGTAAAATCCACGCACTAACCCTAAATTTAAGTTCAAATTATAGAGTTAACATTTATTCCAATCTCGTCCACATAGCCTGCGAAACTGAACCAGTGGCTAATATGGAAGGCACTGGGGGACAAGATCAGTGCCGTAGCAGGCCTCGAAATATGTGGGGAGCACGAAACAGGGACATCAATAAAAAATTCGAGGCACAGCCACGCCCCTACTTGTCATTTCCTTATAATTGGGGGGGACCACATATCCCTGATATCGTATCGCTGATACGGCCACAGAGAAATATGTAGACTAGTAAAGAATCATAGATGTTCTTCTAGTCGGGCATGCACTGTGGTATGACATCATATATGATCCAAGCACTCCTTCCTAGCGGAGCACGTTTGCTGGAACGCTTTGGTACTCTCCTCGTTAATCGTAGTGTAGTGTGAGCTTGCGTTTCTTTGGCTGGCAGGTGCTTGGAGACGGGTTTGCGAGCTGCCTTCAACTATTTGAACCTCACAGTACTGTAATGCGGCTCTCCTATTGTTTCGTGCCTGAAAATAAGCAAGGACCGGAAGTAACTGTCATTTATGCGTACTTGTGTTCGGTTATTATAGAGACATTTTAAACTATACTCAAGAAGCAATATTTTTGACAATTTACGTTTACTTTAAATAAAGCCTATTAAGAATATAGAGCGCACATTAGCCGCGCAGGTGCGTACACATGGCGCGCAGGGTGCAGATGGCCCATGACGGCCAACAAGAGGGTCATTGCTTTTTGAAGCATCGTCAAATACTATACTTCTTCCATATGATATTTATGACTGCGCAACCAAACCTGTCCAATCTAACCAATCCTGGGTGCGAGCCTTTCGCGGTTTACAGCGTGAGCTGGGAGTGAGTTGGGTGCCTTAGGAAGATAAGAACGCCTTCGGAGAAAGTAAATGTTTTGCGCTAATAGAACTTTGTGTTCTAAAAGATTTTTTGTTCAAATTTGACCATTTTTTGGGCAATGTGAGGCAAAGATTGAATAGATACAAAACTTCGCCTTCGCCAAGTTCTTTTAAAATTAATGGTACAACTACATACCACAATATCTTTATCCTCCTCCCCGTCGGAAGAGGAAGAGTTGCTATGCACTCCTGACTCTCGCTTGGGTATACTCTCTAGTATCGGCTGCATATCTTCGTAACACTCGTCATCTCTACTTTGCTCTTTCGAGAAACTATAGCACCTGTGGACACGTAAGTCACATAATATCTTAGTGCAAGTCGCATATTGTCGTATTGGCTGCATATCTTCGTAACACTCGTCATCTCTACTTTGCTCTTTCGAGAAACTATAGCACCTGTAGTCACGTAAGTCACATAATATCTTAGTGCAAGTCGCATATTGTCGTAGGGAAAGCCAGATCCCTGCGCGTGCGCGCTAGTCTTGGATGCTAGCAATAATTCGCCAGGCCGATCGAAAAATGCTTGGAAAAATCCAAGCTAGGGCGAAACCACCACGCGAAATTGTTAAAAGATATATCTATGATATATGGCTATCGCTTCGATTCTTCTTTGTTCTGGGTTAAAACAAATACTTCACCCGTTTTGCTAGAAATAAACAAGAAAAGAAAACAAAACGAAAAAAATACTGCGGTTTTAATTATTCTTCGAACCCTCATCAACAATTTCAAACTGCTTAACAGCTTTCTGCCTTCCGTCATTCAAAATATCTGACCATTTCTGTGTTAGCCAATAAAAACGTTTCAAAGATTTTGAAAGGCGATTTAATTAACAGGGCGAGCGTGCAAAATATTGAAAACTACAAAAAAAAAAGACAGAATGTTAATATTATGAATATTACCTTGTGCTGTCGGATCGACACGGCTGCATGTCAGTGTAGCACTTGTCGTAACTCTCTTGTTTTCGTATACGGTCACAGCTTGCGGCAAGGCCCAGGCTCACACGGTCAGGGCCAAGGTTCTCATACGGGTGAACATTTGGAACAGACATGTCCATGGAGGGCTTGAGGGTTCGGTTGACAGGTGGTTTTGTAAGCCTGTCAACTGTTGGCGGCTTCACTGAACGATCCACAGCAGGGGCGGTATCAGCTAGATAGTTTTTTTAGATTGAAATGCTTTAATATTTTTACTTTAAAGCATATGAATACAGACCGGCTTTAAGGTTGTCACACGTTTTTCTCTGGCATCTTGTCTCGCTTGTGTGACATGCCACGTCCTACTTTTGATTATTTTATGCGAGACAAGCTGCAACCAAAAAGTGTATGTGTGACAGGGCCTTCCTAACATTTAAACATTTAGGAAAAAAAATAGAAAGTGCATGGAGAGTACTGTAATACCAACCTTTTGGTGTTGGGGTAAATCCAGGTGGGATATCATAAATATCATCGCTTTTTCCTGGCAAAACGTCATACAATTCCGCACCGGGCTTAGGAGGAATATCATAAATGTCATCATTAAATGAACCAGAATCCCTGTCAAACTGGTCATTTAAAGAACATTGACTCGACAATGAGGCATTGAGGTTACTGCTGCCAGAGTCAGGTGATTTTTTGGGTCTTGGTGGAGGGATCTGGTCATATGCTTCTAGTGCTCTGTCTGGGGCAGCAGCGATTGGGCATCTTGCATCTTTTTGATAAACTCTCTGAGAGATCTCTGATGCCGATGGTGGGGTATCATAAACATCATCAGATAACATTTGTTTAGCCGGTGGTGCAATGTCATAAATATCGTCACTCTCAGGCCTTGGGGGTGGGACAATGTCATAAAGATCTTGAGGTGAGGATGGTTTCTTGGGTCGTGGTGGGGGAACTATGTCATAACACTCACTGGGAGAGCCATCTGGGGTAATTTTCCTTTGAGGGACAACATCATAGATTTCAGCATTATTTAGTGAGGTGCTGAGAGATCTCCGAGGAACTGAATCATATGTCTCCTGTTCAAAGTCTTCTGACAAATAAGGAGGCACATCATAAAGATCAGATGGGTCAGATTCCCTCTTGCGCAATGGCACGATGTCATAGTTTTCTGAGGCAGGACGGTGTGTTGGTGGTACAATATCGTAATTGGTCATAGGAGATATTGCCAACTCCTGCGATTTTCTGTGAGGTACAACTATATCATAATTTTCCATCCGATGGCGAGGAGGTCTTTGAGCGGAAGCAGGTGATACGGTTCTAGGAGGTGGGACATCATCATACCAAGAATTCCTCTCTTCCAGTGGAACAGGATTAGGGAGAGAGTCATATCCTTCAGAAACTTTTGGCAATCCACTGGGACTGTTACCAAGACGCTTGGGTACACTCTCTTTCACACATTGTGTTGACTTGCGGCGCTGTAAATTGGCATTATACTGGCTTGTAGCCCTTCTTATGATTTCCTGGGGGTCTTGGGGATCACTGTGTGAGCGCTCTTTACAGCTTCCTTGCTGATCAGGGGGTGCAGAGAGAGGACAGGTAGATGGATGGGAGAGTGTATATGAATTTGCTGCGGCTTTAGCAGGGCTTTCAATTGGCACAGTGGGTCTGCTTCTTGTCCCTGGAAAAAATAAATAAAAGAAAATTTTTACACGATGACTACTACAGTGCAGTGTCTTTTGTGTCTTCATATGGTATTCTTAATATATACTTTTTAAAGGGTTTTTGTGTATATGCATCTTAGGCCACCTAGTTGATGTAAAAATGCTAGTAATGTTCCACAAATATTCATTCAAGATTTTAACCTTCTTTTTTTAATCTTCAATCAAGATTTTAAGTCAGAAAGACAAGAAAATCTGTCAAATTCTAGCCTGGCAATCGGCTATCATTTGATTTGATTTTGAGATGTATACAAGGTAAGGTTCTATTATTATCCCGAGGGGGGGATGCGTGAAGATTTTGATAAAAGCAAGCGATAAAATTTGACAACCCCTTCAGGAGGAACAAAATTTTTCATGCCCCCCCTATGATTCCCCCCATATTTCCGGTGCCCCCCTCCAGAAAACCAAAGAAAGGAGTAGCAAAGGAAGGAACAAAAACGACAAAGGCAAAGGAACGCAAGCAAGAGATAAGCTGTGCAATCTGATCAGAAAGTGGAGGGGGAAAAAAGTGCAGCCACTCAATTTCTCAAAGGTGCGACTAAATCCAGGTTGTCGACCTGATAAAGGTTATTGCTATATATGATGCTGAGGAAGCAAAAAGGCTTTTAGTTCTTTTCCTTGCAAGAAAAGCGAAGCATGAAAAAAGAAAAGAAAGAGAGAGAGAGAGGAAGACAGCAAATCAGACAGCAAGGATGTTGATGAATGAAGAATGAGCGCTTATAGCATCGGACTGTTATGTTAATAATTTTAAATATGGAACCTAAGCACTTTATAAATATTATATAGTGGAAACCATGAAAAAACATGTATATAAGCTGTAAAGGTTTGCATTGCATTGACAAAATGTGACTTAATAAATATCCTGGACTTTTGGATTGTGCATGTCAAATAACTGCCCCCAAACCGAGACTGGTTGAACCAAGAAACCTAATTTGACACTTGGTCAAATTATAAAGAAGAGACAACACCCAAAGAAATCAGTGACCCCCCCTTTTTAAATCCATATACTTTCGACGCCCCCCTCCCCCCTTTAGACCTCAGAAATTTCTCAAGGGCCCTTCACAGTATCCTTACCCCCCCCCCCCCCCCCCCTTGGGATAATAAATGAACTTTCCCTAAGCTCAGCCAGTGCACTGCATCCCATAGTGTCCCAACACTCAAAAACAAGCATTTCCAAATAACCCCAAATGTGAGCTGGAAAGCAAGTCACTTGATCACATTTGAAATCTATGGCATTTTTGGATAAGATTGAAGTTTTTGAAAATTATTTGTTTACCTGGTGAAGACTCATCTTGTCTTTCAAAGCCACAAACAAAACACAGCTTCTCAACCCAAGTGTCCATGATCTCTTGTGAGTCTGCCACCATATAGTAAGTCCTATTCACTGTGTTCACGCTAAAGACATATGGGAACTTGTTGTGCTGCAGGTTGGCTTCCACACATCGGCAGGTATGAAGATCAATAGGGTCCTTCACTGGCTTTTTGTCTTTCTCGCTCTTGTAGTAGAAGAGTTTCTTGTTGGATCTCAGAACAAAGAACCGCCTTTGCCACTGGAAAAAAAAATATGCTTTTTACACATTGTTACACAAGTTTAAAATTTCGGACATTAAATCTCAGTTAAATTTACTTAGATTCTCAGATTATGCAATTTAATTGTAGCAAAACATTTCTTCCTGGATAAAACACACCAAACACAAAGTGTGATGGCCACTATTAAACACCGGAAGTAAATAGCATTGTAATAACTAAATAAATAATTTTCTCGAACGCATCCTGTTTGCGAGTGAAACAGAAAGCAAGTACGAGACAAAAGACATTTGTAAACAGGAAAAGTTTATTTTAGGAAGTACAAAATCTAAGGTATACAAGAAAACAAGGCGAAGCTGCTAAATATGTTCTATACGCTTAGGCATGAAATATATCATCTTAGAATACAAACAAACTGGTGCCGGATTGATCCTATCAATTAATCAACTAGCCTAACTACCTGTTGACATAAGCATTGCAAAAATATCTTCCTAAAAAACGATTTAAAAATATTCGTAGCCAATATGCCGCAATTAATATTTCGGTGTGAAATAATTTTTGTTGTGTACGCCTCCTGTTGTGGTCCTCACAAAATAGGCGCCGTAAATATTTGTCAAGATAATGTAGTCAAAAGCGGCGGTTTTTATGTCTGAAGAACGAGATTTTGAGTAGTGGCAAGTAACTTTGACAACTGTACTCTAACTATGTCTGAAATTCCTCACCCTGAAATAACCCGGAAAAATAAATGTTCTGTTCTAATAATGCACGAGCTTGCATGGAATTTGGCGAAGTATCATCTACAACTTTGCCATAACGAAGGCGACATAGGAAGCAATTTACCGGCTTAGAAATAGCCGACAGGACTAAATAGAGTCACCAAAAGAAGGAGTTCATAGTATAAGATGATCGTTATTGTTAAAATGCATTGATTTCCCTTTTATTTGGTAAAAAGACGATTCCAATAAAAAAAATCCGTTAGTTGAGAGAGCAGTATTTTGGAAGTGACCAAAGCATGTTACGCAAGATACTATTTCTTGGATTGCGCTGTGCAGTTTAAGAATACAAATATGATGCATGTAAATTTAACTAGTTTGTGTTTGGAGTCGTCCTAAGGAAATTTGGGGAATTTGTTGGAAAATTGGCTAAAGCAAAAGAGCAACACATCAAGCGAGTGTGAATCGTCAAGGAAATCGAGAACTTCTCGCTACTCACAGAACGCATCAAGCGGTGTTCAGGGGGCGATTTCTTGAGAAAACCATGATAAATCACAATTCCTTCCTCCATTTTTCAAATCTTGATCCCAAAATGGTCTTTAGACGAGGAAATAACTCTTAATTTATCAGAACTTCATTGCGGTAGGGAAGCCGCAGTGATCTTCTGTATGGCAGTACAACACGGAAGTGAAGTACACATTCCGGATGTCGGACCCGATTGGCTGTCGGCAGTCATGTGGTCAATCACTATGTTTTGATTGGTGGATAGTGGAAAACTATCTGGTCGACTACGTCACGTAGTATTATCTACAGCATTTCTTTTCGGGGGCTTTTACATTTTGAGCAGCGAGAAAGGAGCCTTTTTCTTACAATCTATTGCAGATATTGGTAGATATATCTAAGAAGGATGTTCGTTTTTATTTTAGAATGCAACAGTATTTGTTTATTTTAACAAATACCGCGAATAAAACTGCACGTGACAGAAGTGCAGGAAGGATGGAATGTTGAGAGCAATTAGTTTGTTTCAGTTAGATTCACTAGATTGTTGTAGGAAGTCATGCTACACCCTATTAGTTAATGCGCGGAAAAACTGTACTCAGTGTTCTCTTAGGGAGCGGTCATTAATTACTGGGGGGCGGCAAATATGTAGGGGGGGGGGGGGGGCTACGCGCGGATTTAGGGGGGGGCACATTTCTTGGGCTGTCATTAAAGGGGGGTCACATTTTTTAGGCGTCGAATTTAAGTCTGGTTTTAATACAATACTGAGCAAGAGAGTCATTGTTGAAATGAACATTTTATTAAGTTCACAATGTTTCCTACTATTGTTTATCTAGTTCCATATTGTTCGGTAGGTACCAATCTTGTCTTTATATAAATAAATTTTGAGAAACCCTCTCATGGTTGACAGACGAATCTGCCCGTTCTAATCAGTTGAACAAAACGAATACTTTAAAATGTTTGCAAAACCTAGACTCAAATGTCTTTGTTAAAATTGTCGACGACGTAGTCGTCTTCCAGCGACACCAGTATTTATTGTTTATCTCTGCCACTCTTAGCGCCCCCCCCCCCCCCCCCCCCCCAGTAATCAATGACTCATTGGCGGCCGCCGGTCACATGGCATAACTAGAAAGACTACAGTCAAGCTGTAGAAAAACTAGATGGTCTGCGTAGGCTTGGTGTAGACAAGGTATGAATCAAAACAAGGTTGAAAAGGTATGTTAAACTCCTCTATGAAACCACTCTAACACAATATGTGCAAAGGACTGTTAAAAATGTGAAAAACGTTCACTGCCACGGGATCTTTTGATGTGCATGTTTTCTGCAGCAAGAAACAAAAATATTCACCGTAACAGAGGCGTAATGATGGTTTAAATAAACTTATCAGCATAAGAGGAAGATGAATAGACAGGAAAATAAACAGCAACGACAAATCGACAAGTATCCCAGCGCGTTCAGTTTTCCCTCAAAACGTTAGGTTGCCTGTGCTAACGAGCGTGACTAAGACTTGGTTGCGTTACAGACCCTAGATGCCCGTGATGGCCTGGATCCCAGCGATGTTGGATATGTTGTTCGTGTGTACTTGGCCGTGGATGCGAGCGGTAAACACTGGGAAACGATCCAATGAAAAGAATTCGTTGGCATAGCATCTGTCATTTCTAAACCACGGACACCCTTCAAAATCTCATAGTTCACGCAACTCGGTCATATCACTGTTGAAAACAAATCACAAGACAATGGGGGTTGTCGTAAAGCAACTAGCTTAGTGAACTGGCGCAAGCATGTGCGCTCGCGAGCCGGGTGGGGTTTAGCTGGGACCCAAGCGGACACGTTTTGGCTACTCTCGCCATTTTGGGGGTAAAAAGGAGGAAATTTTGGTAATTTCAAACCTTACGGAGTCTGAAGAACTGGGATATTGATAAATCCGAGGAAGGACCTTTTTCCAAAAAACGTAAATCCTGGTCTATTTTTATGTTTTCTTAACGTTATGAGTGGATTTAGAGCGAAATTTTAATTTTTTGAAGATTGCTCGATTTGCTTGTGTGTGAGCAAAGTTTCCACACAAGACACTTCAAGAGTTGTTGAGGCAAGAAACGTTACTGCGGCTGCGCAGAACCCTTGCACGCATGCGCAGTTGACCAATTTGTCGACTTAGTTTTCGCGGCGAACGCGGGCAAGTTGAAGATGGCTAAAGGTTTGTGTGAATGGGGTTCAACATAGTCGTGGATTTTACACTTTTCTTCATGGAACATGGAAAAGGATGCCACAACAAAGATCGCAGGATCCAAGGGCATCCAAAACGGCGAGGGAAAACAAAGTACGATGCGATTTACCCTCGAATTGAAGGAAAGCAGCGATAAATATTTTCCTGAGTTCTCGTACCGAGAATTACTCCGCAGTACTTCGGTAAGCATTTTTTTATTCCTGCTCTTTCCTTTATGGCTATTTTCGTTGCATTTCGGGGTTCTATGGGGCCAAGCCGTGAACCTCATCCATGTCCAGCAGTTGTACTAATCGCTCTCACACTCTCTCTAAAAGGTTGGGGAAGCCACTACAAAATCCAAAACTTTGAAAGACAAAGACAAAATCTGGCCCGATGAAGACAGCCAAGACGAAAAACTAAAGGAACTAGCCAAGAGGTTCGAGGATAAATATGTAAGTACTAGAAGGGTTTTATTCTTGGTCTGTACGTATTTATTTTCTCTGTGTGTGCCGCGCGCGAGATCGTAGTGAAATCAGTCGTCGTGTGTGAATTGTGTGACGCTTTTATTTTGTATTGAATTCTTCTATACATCTACTCGACAGGGACCCAAACCAAATTCCAAGAAGAGAAGACAAGAAAGAATAGCCGTAAGTTGTCCCACATTTTAATATTTGTGTGTATTTCATAATAAAATGCTTTCAACTTGGTTCTAAAATGGTGATCATCAACAACAGTTCGAATTCTGTATCTTACACCAACCTGTTATATATTTTTTCTTCCATGAATAACTAATACCTCTTATAATTTTGCGATTTTTTTATTTGTATCCCTTCACTAATAAACCTCGGTCTCTATTCTGCAACCCATTTAATAGTTATTCCATTTCTGTTCAGTCACCCAAACTCGATTATATTTTTAGTCTGTCGTGAATGTGATGTCGTGACCTTCCCGATGTATTTTCCGTTCTTCTTTTCGTATACCGAACAAATTCTCTTTCTATGATCAGCAAAAATAATAGAATGATCATTCAGGTATTGCCTTTGTTATTTATTGTTAAGTCGGATATTAACAACTGCGATTAGTAATGGTTGTTGTTGGTCGGTATATTAATGTTAGAGGAATGAATTGTTTATCAATGTCGCTTCTTGTTAATATTTTGAGTTTATTAGTGTCATAGTCTTAAAGGATATTCTAGTCACTGATCGTGTAAAGTGAAGGTATAGAATCCGTTACTATTTATTTGCAACAAATGCATATGGAATGCATTTTTTTTACTTTTTTGTATTCTCTATTTAACTTGGAGAAAGGATGGAAAGATTAGGAAAATGGGATGTGTAACATACTTCTAATTGTTCGAAATATTTATTTTGTTTACAAGCCAAAATGGTTACCAATATTATCTTTCAATTTTTGTCCTCAATTTGTCGCCTTAGGGCTGATTCAGACAGCACAATTTAGGGGCTTATTACATGTCATATTTCAGCCCAGGCTTAGTTTTCAGCCCGTTTAGGGAGGCTGAGAGTCCAGCCCAGTATCCCCAACAAATACTTGTTAAATTGCTCTTTCAATTACGTGAACAAGTTTCTGGCCTGGGATCAATTAAAGTTCAAGGGGATTTTTCCAGCCCGGGCTGTCAAACCGGTCTTGGATTTTCAGCCTGGACTAGCATGTTGAAAATCGCCACGTAATCACATAAAATATCTCAGCCTGAGCTGGAAAACAACACAATCCGAGTAGAACCCAGCCCAGGCTGGATTAAGGCATATAATTGGTAAGCAGCTGCATGGGCTGAAGTTTCAGCCCGGGTTGAAATTCATCATATCATCAGCCCCTTAGTTGTATGCGATACCTCTACAACTTGAGTTGTGGAGTGTAAAACATCCTACTACTTGGCTACGATGCTCGACTACGATAGTCATATTGGGTAATTCGAGCTTAGACATGTCGTGGACAGGTGGCGTATAATTATGTTGTGGTGTCTAAATCGGCCTTTATATATATCTGAATTTTGTAAGATTCTGAGTTTATAAGTTAACAAACTCGATGTGTTGTGTTTAGGATCTGGTTGATGTGACATATGGATATGATGAAAACGACCCTTTTGTTGATAATTCTGAAGCAGTAAGTAGATAACCTTCATTTTGGCACACATTTATACACAAATATTGTCAAACAGAATTTGATGGTATAACTAGAGAAATTATAGACAAACTGTAGATAAACTATATAACCTCTTTAGGTGTGATGGAATCAGGGAAATAGATCAACATGTATGTGTTCCATAATTGCTTGAATAAGCCCTGGATAGGGGCCTTGCCTAAACTTGTTGTACTTTATAGATCCAATGACTAGGGGGGTTTTACATTCGATGGGAAGTAACCAAAACTGGCAGTACTACACACACAAAGTTTATCACTGAAAGCTTAAGTTGCTGTCCTTCTGGGAGAATTTATACTTCTTGTACATTGTAAAAGTAATTTTAATTAAATTGGAAAATATATTTTAAAATAAGTGCATCCCCTCTTGTTAAAATGATAACCATATATACATTGTTGTTTTAGTATGATGAGCTTATTCCAGTGGATTGGACGACAGAGCACGGTGGCTTCTATATCAATCAAGGAAGTCTGAATTTCCGCCCCATCTCCTCAGATGACAGGTGAGCCAGGCAATATTTCTCCTTCACATTTCATGCCATTAAATGTCTTCAGTTTGGAAAATTTCTCAATGTACTAATTTATATTCCTGATTATTTTTTAGCGATGATGACTTCAAGGGGACCAAGAAAAGAAAAACTCCAAAGGTACAGAAATAATGTGAAAAGTGAATTTTTCTAGTATACAGTCAGATAATAACACATTACTAAAGAGGCATAAAATCACCTGGGTATGTTAGGGATGTTTTCCCTAATTTTCAGCATACCCAACAGTATTTATCTGTATCCATTCACACATGAACTTTGGCTTTCCGTTTGAGTTGTGACTGTTTTTTGGTGATGGAAGCCCAGAAACAATTCAAACTTTATTCAATGATGAGAGGTTTAGTGAAAGGTAGCTTTGAAAGTGATCCACTATGATGTTGTTTTGGTTCAGTTCAGTCTAAAGCTCCACAGATGCAGAATTTGTAAGCAAATATTTTTGTGCACAAAAAACAGTCACTTCTCAGAAATGAAAGGCACAGGGTGTACCGTAGGGTGTACTTGAAAACGGGTATAAGGTGAGCAGGTAACTGCTTAGGCCAAACCCTCTATCTTACTCATGTATCTCAACAAAGCATTTCTCTGTATAGAAAATCAAGGATCCAAACAAAGTAAAGAAGCTGAAGACTCCTGCAGAGAAGGAGAGAAAGAGAAAGCAGCACACAGGTTCCACAGACAAGGAAAAGAAACCCAAGAAAGTCCGTCTGCTAAGGTATTTAATATTGTCATTGGCATAAAAAAGCTAAGCCTTAGGATTTTAAAGATATCTTGCAGTACAGGAGAGACATAAGCTGGTCTGATAATTCCTGTATCTAAACTTTATGTCTCTCTTGGTCATCACTTGATACATTAAATAAGCCCTAGATTTTTTGGAGATTTTTGATGTCCATTGACTTGCATGACAATCCTTTTTTCTTTTTGATTTGAATATCCATATCCGAATGTGATGCATTAGATTAGAAATGAGCTGTTTTAGTTATAGGAAGGATTGAAAATCACTGTAATTCAAGCCAATATAATTTACTTCTGAGATGAACATCTCATTTGCATAGGGTTTCATAGCCTACAAACACATGCAAAAAGCAAGTCGATTTGTGAATGCTCAGACCAGATACAAAGATGCAACCCTTTTAAAGCTTCTGAGGGTTATATTGGTTTCCACATTAACAAGTAATGTTTGATTTTTCTAGTGGGGACAAAGAAAAGAAATCTAAGAAAAAGCTGAGTTTGAATGCCAGCCAGCATGGATCATTACATAGCATGCTTGCGGGTTCGTCAAGCATATCAGCAACAGGTTCAGCTTCAGTCACAGCAATGTCTAATGGCGTTGCCACACCCATTGGAACATCGACTGCAGGCTCTCCTCCTAGCAGCATAAAGACAGAATTTGCGAATGAGGACTCCATACCACTTGCCCAAGTCTTAGCTGCAAACGCTGCTGCTGCATCTGAAGCAAGTAACTTAAGCGGCCAGGCATCAGTCTCACAGAATGGGTTGCTAGGTGATGGGGATGAGGGGGAAATAGTTCCCAAACTCCCTAACTACCTCCCTACCCATGTAGAAAGTGTTGTCATGAAGTTGAAGCAAGCAGCTACCAATGCTGCTGATGAGGGAAAGTGCAAGTTCTTTAATAAGGATGTCAACCAAATGTTGCTTGGGTAAGATTACAGGGCTTACAATCAAATGTCAATCAAATTTTTCAGAGATAAAATTACAGTGCGATGCTGGCTACAGTGGATTGCATGCAAATTGGCTAACTTTTTTATTGTTTTGTGGCTGCAGCATCTTACTATGTAGTTAGAGTTTAGGTTAAGACTGGTCTCTCCTTTTTAACTCGTGAATGCTTGAAAAGCATTTAAAAGTTATTGTGGGGGACTTCTGTGTGAATGGATCGTCAGATCAGAACAGTACATTACCTTTTTTTGTCAGGATTGAAACTCAATCTAGAGAGCTGAGCTGCAGAGTGCGATCTGTAAGTACAGTACCTGGCCTATCTGTTATATCCTACAACTAACACCCAATTTTAGATACACTACCAGCATAGCTCGATTGTTTTAGTTGTACAGTATATGTCCACAGACATTCTTTTTATAGGTTATATTCTTAATACTGCATCTACCGTATCCCTTGTCCTCCAGGGAATTTATGACTACTTGGCATTCTACCTACCATGCACTAAGGACACTCTTCTGAAGCGAGCCAAAAAGTTGCTCCTCACAGATCAGGTAGATATGAAGTTTGATGTTAGTTTATTTTCACTTTATATGTGTCTGACTGTCTGTTTGTTTCTATGTTTGTTTACCTTTTAACTAAAAAAGAGACATAAGTCAAAGTAATTATGTTCTGTTGCGTTAATATAGTTATCATTTTGTGATATAGTTCTGTAATGTTCTGATATGTTATGTTATGTTATGTTATGTTATGTTATGTTATGTTATGTTATGTTATGTTATGTTATGTTATGTTATGTTATACCTGTCAACTTTAAACAAGCGCAAAGAGCTTCATGCTGCCACAGAAACAAATCCCTGTTATGTAACAGTGCCTAATGCCTAATATTATGTAAATAGTGTTATAGACCGTGTATGGTAATGATTATTCTTAATAAATCCCTTGGTAAGAGACCTCCACAAAACAGGGTTGTAGGGATGATTCTGTAGTTTGGGTCTTTTTTTTCTGCGTACCCTAATATACTCTGCTTAACACCTGTACACCTGTATTGTGCACTGTTCCCTGAATGCCTGCGCTCACCCATAAATACCTGAATGTACACTGTATGGTATTAAACTATAAAGTAATAATAATACAATACTCCAAAAACTGGAAATCGACTCTGCCATTTTGGCAGAGTCGATTTCCAGTTTTTGGAGTATTGTATTCATTGTTCTGGTACGAGATCGCAACAGTTTGGGCTTTTTGATTCTAAACTATAAAGTAGATGTCCATTTTTCATTCTTTCTTCTAGGCTGGAAGATTAAGGGAACCAATGGCAAAACTGAAAGCAGGTGAGAGTGTGAATAGGAAATCTGTTTTTGTGGAGGAGGATGTGATTGGAGCTGTGTTCATATTCAAATTGCCCAATGTCTTTGCTGTTTTGACCATTAAATTTTAATGTCTGTGATAACAATTGATAATTATACAGTAAAACAATTGAGAAAATGCAATAGTAATAATTGATCAACTGTTAATTAATACAGTAGTAATGACTGAACAATTGTTCCTCGATAAATTGATCTCTTGTTTTTTCTAGCTGTTGACAAAGTGATGCCTGAACAGATCAAGGCATTTGAAGAACAAGTTCGAAAACATGTAGAGGAAGAAGCCTCAGCAAGGTATGCTAGGGGTACATCCAGGATTTAGAAAAGGGGGCAGCATCCTGAAGGTGGGGCATGAGGAAAAGGGGCATCATCCTGAAGGTGGGGGCATGAGGAAAAGGGGCAGCATCCTGAAGGTGGGGCATGAGGAAAAGGGGCAGCATCCTGAAGGTGGGGGCATGAGGAAAAGGGGCATCATCCTGAAGGCAGGGGCATGAGGAAAAGGGGCATCATCCTGAAGGTGGGGGGCATGAGGAAAAGGGGCAGCATCCTGAAGGTGGGGGCATGAGGAAAAGGGGCAGCATCCTGAAGGTGGGGGCATGAGGAAAAGGGGGCAGCATCCTGAAGGTGGGGGCATGAGGAAAAGGGGCAGCATCCTGAAGGTGGGGCATGAGGAAAAGGGGCAGCATCCTGAAGGTGGGGGGCATGAGGAAAAGGGGCATCATCCTGAAGGTGGGGGCATGAGGAAAAGGGGCAGCATCCTGAAGGTGGGGGCATGAGGAAAAGGGGCATCATCCTGAAGGTGGGGGGCATGAGGAAAAGGGGCAGCATCCTGAAGGTGGGGCATGAGGAAAAGGGGCAGCATCCTGAAGGTGGGGCATGAGGAAAAGGGGCAGCATCCTGAAGGTGGGGCATGAGGAAAAGGGGCAGCATCCTGAAGGTGGGGGCATGAGGAAAAGGGGCAGCATCCTGAAGGTGGGGGCATGAGGAAAAGGGGCAGCATCCTGAAGGTGGGGGCATGAGGAAAAGGGGCAGCATCCTGAAGGTGGGGGCATGAGGAAAAGGGGCAGCATCCTGAAGGTGGGGGCATGAGGAAAAGGGGCAGCATCCTGAAGGTGGGGCATGAGGAAAAGGGGCATCATCCTGAAGGTGGGGCATGAGGAAAAGGGGCAGCATCCTGAAGGTGGGGGCATGAGGAAAAGGGGCAGCATCCTGAAGGTGGGGGTATGAGGAAAAGGGGCAGCATCCTGAAGGTGGGGGGCATGAGGAAAAGGGGGCAGCATCCTGAAGGTGGGGGCATGAGGAAAAGGGGCAGCATCCTGAAGGGGGGGCATGAGGAAAAGGGGCAGCATCCTGAAGGTGGGGGCATGAGGAAAAGGGGCAGCATCCTGAAGGTGGGGGGCATGAGGAAAAGGGGGCAGCATCCTGAAGGTGGGGGCATGAGGAAAAGGGGCAGCATCCTGAAGGTGGGGGGCATGAGGAAAAGGGGCATCATCCTGAAGGTGGGGGCATGAGGAAAAGGGGCAGCATCCTGAAGGTGGGGGCATGAGGAAAAGGGGCATCATCCTGAAGGTGGGGGGCATGAGGAAAAGGGGCAGCATCCTGAAGGTGGGGCATGAGGAAAAGGGGCAGCATCCTGAAGGTGGGGCATGAGGAAAAGGGGCAGCATCCTGAAGGTGGGGCATGAGGAAAAGGGGCAGCATCCTGAAGGTGGGGGCATGAGGAAAAGGGGCAGCATCCTGAAGGTGGGGGCATGAGGAAAAGGGGCAGCATCCTGAAGGTGGGGGCATGAGGAAAAGGGGCAGCATCCTGAAGGTGGGGGCATGAGGAAAAGGGGCAGCATCCTGAAGGTGGGGGCATGAGGAAAAGGGGCAGCATCCTGAAGGTGGGGCATGAGGAAAAGGGGCATCATCCTGAAGGTGGGGCATGAGGAAAAGGGGCAGCATCCTGAAGGTGGGGGCATGAGGAAAAGGGGCAGCATCCTGAAGGTGGGGGTATGAGGAAAAGGGGCAGCATCCTGAAGGTGGGGGGCATGAGGAAAAGGGGGCAGCATCCTGAAGGTGGGGGCATGAGGAAAAGGGGCAGCATCCTGAAGGGGGGGCATGAGGAAAAGGGGCAGCATCCTGAAGGTGGGGGCATGAGGAAAAGGGGCAGCATCCTGAAGGTGGGGGGCATGAGGAAAAGGGGGCAGCATCCTGAAGGTGGGGGCATGAGGAAAAGGGGCAGCATCCTGAAGGTGGGGCATGAGGAAAAGGGGCGGCATCCTGAAGGTGGGGCATGAGAAAAAGGGGAAGCATCCTGAAGGTGGGGGCATAAGGAAAAGGGGCAGCATCCTGAAGGTGGGGGCATGAGGAAAAGGGGCAGCATCCTGAAGGTGGGGGGCATGAGGAAAAGGGGGCAGCATCCTGAAGGTGGGGGCATGAGGAAAAGGGGCAGCATGCTGAAGGTGGGGCATGAGGAAAAGGGGCAGCATCCTGAAGGTGGGGCATGAGGAAAAGGGGCAGCATCCTGAAGGTGGGGGCATAAGGAAAAGGGGCAGCATCCTGAAGGTGGGGGCATGAGGAAAAGGGGGCATCATCCTGAAGGTGGGGCATGAGGAAAAGGGGCAGCATCCTGAAGGTGGGGGCATGAGGATGGGTTGAGGGGTCAATATTAGAAGCACATGCCAGGAAGTAAAAATATGTGGATTTTCACTCCCATTCATCTCTTCTTATCCAAAGAGTATTAATTTATGTTTGCCCATGCAAAATGGTTGCTTAATGACTGTGATGGTTTGTTCTCTCCCTAGTAGTTCAACACAAGGAATTGAACAGCAGAATACAGAAGACAAAAAGGTAATTTATTAATCACAATTTTAAACTATTGAATTTTATACACAAGTCATTTGTAATTAAACTTTAAACTGTTTATTTATTTATTTATATTTTGTGATCCATTGCCTGTAATTTTATCTTGTACAGAGGGAGCTTTTCAAATCTGCTATGGAGTTTGAAGAAGATGCTGAGAAAGGTGAAGAAGTCACTACCCCAACAGACCCACCTTCTACTACGGTGAGACAACCTATATTTCTAAGATAAAATATGGCTTCCTCTCTTAAGATGAAAATATAGCTTGGACAAAATTCCTTCTCAAGCTTATCTTTGATGCACCCTCTGTTAAATGTTTCAGGCTCAATGTCAAACAGATGAGAAGACAAAGAAGACTGTGCCGAAAAGGAAATTTATTTGGTCTGACGAGCTTAGGTTTGTGATGTACTGACTGCTGGTGATAATGTTTCCACTTACAGAACTTATTATATAGAATGCAATTAGGCACAAATATTGTAAAGTTTGGTGCTAGGGTATAATTCCCAAATGTTTTAAGTGATCTGTCTTGTCATTAGTGGAAAAAAGGTATATTTATTAATCATTTCATGCTTATTGTATAAACAACATGTTGGTTTGTTAACTGCTGTTCTAGTATAGGAGGCAGATCTGATATCTTTTCCCTACTGGTACATGTGCTAGACCTGATCATTTATGCGTTGCTGATGTCGTCTCAGGGAACTTCTGCATGATGTAGTCACAGTAAAAGTCAAGCTGTTTGAGATGTCAAAGACAAGAACAACTTCTGCTGAGGAATATCTTAAAGTAAGTAACAAATTGTCAGGTTTGTCCCTAAGTTATTCGCCTGCCTGCTGGCTTGGTAATTGACCCTTCAAATATAGCACAAAGTGCTTGTAAAGTCATAACTCAGCTGGTTTTTTCTGTTAATTGCGGATGTAGTTTCCTGAAGGTTGTCCTATTTCCCCATTTAATACTTTAAAGGTTTGATTGAAATTTATATTTTGGTTCTGGTTTATGCAGGAGTTCTTTGATACAGAAGTAAAGCAGCTATGGCCCAAGGGGTGGATGACTAGCAGGTAGAGTATTACCCCAACACTCGGTAGTGCATTATAAGTACTACCCCAACACTCGGTAGTGCATTATAAGTACTACCCAAACACTCAGTAGTGCATTATAAGTACTACCCAAACACTCAGTAGTGCATTATAAGTACTACCCAAACACTCAGTAGTGCAGTATAAGTACTACCCAAACACTCGGTAGTGCAGTATAAGTACTACCCAAACACTCAGTAGTGCATTATAAGTACTACCCAAACACTCAGTAGTGCATTATAAGTACTACCCAAACACTCTGTAGTGCAGTATAAGTACTACCCAAACACTCGGTAGTGCAGTATAAGTACTACCCAAACACTCGGTAGTGCAGTATAAGTACTACCCAAACACTCTGTAGTGCATTATAAGTACTACCCAAACACTCGGTAGTGCAGTATAAGTACTACCCAAACACTCGGTAGTGCATTATAAGTACTACCCAAACACTCAGTAGTGCAGTATAAGTACTACTCTCAACACTCAGTAGTGCAGTATAAGTACTACCCAAACACTCAGTGGTGCATTATAAGTACTACCCCAACACTCAGTAGTGCAGTATAAGTACTACTCTCAACACTCGGTAGTGCATTATAAGTACTACCCAAACACTCTGTAGTGCAGTATAAGTACTACCCAAACACTCAGTGGTGCATTATAAGTACTACCCCAACACTCAGTAGTGCAGTATAAGTACTACCCAAACACTCTGTAGTGCAGTATAAGTACTACCCAAACACTCAGTGGTGCATTATAAGTACTACCCCAACACTCGGTAGTGCATTATAAGTACTACCCAAACACTCGGTAGTGCATTATAAGTACTACCCAAACACTCAGTGGTGCAGTATAAGTACTGTACAGGACCCGAAATGATCCCAGGACCCGAAACGATCCCAGGACCCGAAATGATCCCCAAAAGTACCCCAACTGATCCCGGGACCCGAAACGATACCGAGGAGTCCCCGAAATCAACCCCACGGAAATGCGGTAATGGACAAAGGGAAAGCAGAAGAAGCACTTCCAATTCTTAAAGCATAATTTAGGGTTGACAGCCAATCTATTTCTAAATAACATGACTTAAAAAACTTAAATTCCAATACAATACTTCTATTTATTACATTGCCCCGGCGGTAAACCCATAAACAGAGTCCTAAACAAATACACAACTTTTAATTGCTACTGAAAGGAGTACAACATAAACATAGCACAGCCAAAGCACAGCCTTGCTCAGAACAACCAAACTTTTGACCTTCGAAACATTTGCAGTTCCAACACATGACTCTGACACTATAAATCTCGTTTCCGGTAAACATCACCCTAAAAATCTATATTCATTTGACAACCAAACGTGTTTTTCACCACGAAATCCATGTTCACACGAGCGAATATTTACCGACAGCCGGTTTGGCCGAGAAGATGGAATTACAAAAGCACACTGAGTAATGCACTCGAACAACCCTTTTACTACCGTTGCAAAATATTAAGAGATGTGGCTTTTGTTGAAAGCAATATGTGAGTTTTGAATTTCCTTATGTAGTAGTGCGTACACCACTGAATGATTTCTCTCTATCTCTCTTTATGATAGGTCTTTCATTCACCGAACACAAACAAACATTTTCCTACGGGAAAGCAGAGGCATGTCTAATCTTTGGAGACATTCGTTTATGGCTTGTTATGTATGAATTATTTATTCACGCCTGGTTCTTCAAATTACCATCACGGGAATTTTTATTTGACACCAATTGTTGACTCAACCAAGCTGTCGAAAGCTGTATTTCCCGCGCAGTCGTATATAAAAATCTTAATACTATGGTTTTAGTTAATTCAAATTTCTGGATAGTGACAAAAATGACGCTTAAATGTTTCATATGTTTTTAAAACTGAAAGCCAATCCTTCCACATTCCTTTTGTTTGTCCATTACTGCAATTCCTTGGGGTTCATTTCGGGGACTCTTGGGGATCGTTTCGGGTCCCGGGATCAGTTGGGGTACTTTTGGGGATCGTTTCGGGTCCTGGGATCGTTTCGGGTCCTGGGATCATTTCGGGTCCTGTACAGTACTACCCAAACACTCAGTAGTGCAGTATAAGTACTACCCAAACACTCAGTAGTGCATTATAAGTACTACCCCAACACTCTGTAGTGCATTATAAGTACTACCCAAACACTCGGTAGTGCATTATAAGTACTACCCAAACACTCGGTAGTGCATTATAAGTACTACCCCAACACTCAGTAGTGCAGTATAAGTACTACCCAAACACTCAGTGGTGCAGTATAAGTACTACCCAAACACTCAGTGGTGCAGTATAAGTACTACCCAAACACTCAGTGGTGCATTATAAGTACTACCCAAACACTCAGTGGTGCAGTATAAGTACTACCCAAACACTCAGTGGTGCATTATAAGTACTACCCAAACACTCTGTAGTGCATTATAAGTACTACCCAAACACTCAGTAGTGCATTATAAGTACTACCCAAACACTCGGTACTGCATTATAAGTACTACCCAAACACTCTGTAGTGCATTATAAGTACTACCCAAACACTCTGCAGTGCATTATAAGTACTACCCAAACACTCTGTAGTGCAGTATAAGTACTACTCAAACACTCAGTAGTGCAGTATAAGTACTACCCAAACACTCTGTAGTGCATTATAAGTACTACCCAAACACTCTGCAGTGCATTATAAGTACTACCCAAACACTCTGTAGTGCAGTATAAGTACTACTCAAACACTCAGTGGTGCAGTATAAGTACTACTCTCAACACTCTGTAGTGCATTATAAGTACTACCCAAACACTCAGTGGTGCAGTATAAGTACTACCCAAACACTCAGTAGTGCAGTATAAGTACTACCCAAACACTCAGTAGTGCAGTATAAGTACTACCCAAACACTCAGTAGTGCATTATAAGTACTACCCCAACACTCTGTAGTGCAGTATAAGTACTACACAAACACTCGGTAGTGCAGTATAAGTACTACCCAAACACTCTGCAGTGCATTATAAGTACTACCCCAACACTCAGTAGTGCATTATAAGTACTACCCAAACACTCGGTAGTGCATTATAAGTACTACCCAAACACTCAGTGGTGCAGTATAAGTACTACCCAAACACTCTGTAGTGCAGTATAAGTACTACCCAAACACTCAGTAGTGCAGTATAAGTACTACCCAGTTATTTGGTAGTGGATTATAAGTACTACCCAAACACTCTGTAGTGCAGTATAAATACTACCCAAACACTCTGTAGTGCAGTATAAGTACTACCCAAACACTCAGTGGTGCATTATAAGTACTACCCCAACACTCGGTAGTGCAGTATAAGTACTACCCAAACACTCAGTAGTGCATTATAAGTACTACCCAAACACTCTGTAGTGCATTATAAGTACTACCCAAACACTCAGTAGTGCATTATAAGTACTACCCAAACACTCTGTAGTGCATTATAAGTACTACCCCAACACTCGGTAGTGCAGTATAAGTACTACCCAAACACTCAGTAGTGCATTATAAGTACTACCCAAACACTCTGTAGTGCAGTATAAGTACTACCCCAACACTCTGTACTGCAGTATAAGTACTACCCAAACACTCGGTAGTGCAGTATAAGTACTACCCAAACACTCTGTAGTGCAGTATAAGTACTACCCAAACACTCTGTAGTGCAGTATAAGTACTACCCAAACACTCGGTAGTGCAGTATAAGTACTACCCAAACACTCTGTAGTGCAGTATAAGTACTACCCAAACACTCTGTAGTGCAGTATAAGTACTACCCAAACACTCAGTAGTGCATTATAAGTACTACCCAAACACTCAGTGGTGCATTATAAGTACTACCCAAACACTCAGTGGTGCAGTATAAGTACTACCCAAACACTCAGTGGTGCATTATAAGTACTACCCAAACACTCTGTAGTGCATTATAAGTACTACCCAAACACTCAGTAGTGCATTATAAGTACTACCCAAACACTCGGTACTGCATTATAAGTACTACCCAAACACTCTGTAGTGCATTATAAGTACTACCCAAACACTCTGCAGTGCATTATAAGTACTACCCCAACACTCAGTAGTGCATTATAAGTACTACCCAAACACTCGGTAGTGCATTATAAGTACTACCCAAACACTCAGTGGTGCAGTATAAGTACTACCCAAACACTCTGTAGTGCAGTATAAGTACTACCCAAACACTCAGTAGTGCATTATAAGTACTACCCCAACACTCAGTAGTGCAGTATAAGTACTACTCAAACACTCGGTAGTGCAGTATAAGTACTACCCAAACACTCAGTGGTGCAGTATAAGTACTACCCAAACACTCTGTAGTGCATTATAAGTACTACCCAAACACTCTGTAGTGCATTATAAGTACTACCCCAACACTCTGTAGTGCAGTATAAGTACTACCCAAACACTCAGTAGTGCAGTATAAGTACTACCCAAACACTCAGTAGTGCAGTATAAGTACTACCCCAACACTCTGTAGTGCAGTATAAGTACTACCCAAACACTCAGTAGTGCAGTATAAGTACTACCCAAACACTCTGTAGTGCAGTATAAGTACTACCCAAACACTCTGTAGTGCAGTATAAGTACTACCCAAACACTCAGTAGTGCATTATAAGTACTACCCAAACACTCAGTAGTGCAGTATAAGTACTACCCCAACACTCGGTAGTGCAGTATAAGTACTACCCAAACACTCAGTAGTGCAGTATAAGTACTACCCAAACACTCTGTAGTGCAGTATAAGTACTACCCAAACACTCAGTAGTGCAGTATAAGTACTACCCAAACACTCGGTAGTGCAGTATAAGTACTACCCAAACACTCTGTAGTGCATTATAAGTACTACCCAAACACTCAGTGGTGCATTATAAGTACTACTCAAACACTCAGTAGTGCAGTATAAGTACTACCCCAACACTCTGTAGTGCAGTATAAGTACTACCCAAACACTCAGTAGTGCAGTATAAGTACTACCCAAACACTCTGTAGTGCAGTATAAGTACTACCCAAACACTCAGTGGTGCATTATAAGTACTACCCAAACACTCAGTGGTGCATTATAAGTACTACCCAAACACTCTGTAGTGCATTATAAGTACTACCCAAACACTCAGTGGTGCATTATAAGTACTACCCAAACACTCTGTAGTGCATTATAAGTACTACCCAAACACTCAGTGGTGCATTATAAGTACTACCCAAACACTCTGTAGTGCATTATAAGTACTACCCAAACACTCAGTGGTGCATTATAAGTACTACCCAAACACTCTGTAGTGCATTATAAGTACTACCCAAACACTCAGTGGTGCATTATAAGTACTACCCAAACACTCAGTAGTGCAGTATAAGTACTACCCAAACACTCGGTAGTGCATTATAAGTACTACCCAAACACTCTGCAGTGCATTATAAGTACTACCCAAACACTCAGTAGTGCAGTATAAGTACTACCCAAACACTCAGTAGTGCATTATAAGTACTACCCAAACACTCAGTAGTGCAGTATAAGTACTACCCAAACACTCTGTAGTGCAGTATAAGTACTACCCAAACACTCTGTAGTGCATTATAAGTACTACCCAAACACTCAGTGGTGCAGTATAAGTACTACCCCAACACTCGGTAGTGCAGTATAAGTACTACCCAAACACTCAGTAGTGCAGTATAAGTACTACCCAAACACTCTGTAGTGCAGTATAAGTACTACCCAAACACTCTGTAGTGCAGTATAAGTACTACTCTCAACACTCGGTAGTGCATTATAAGTACTACCCAAACACTCAGTGGTGCATTATAAGTACTACCCAAACACTCGGTAGTGCAGTTTAAGTACTACCCAAACACTCAGTAGTGCATTATAAGTACTACCCCAACACTCTGTAGTGCAGTATAAGTACTACCCAAACACTCGGTAGTGCAGTATAAGTACTACCCAAACACTCTGTAGTGCAGTATAAGTACTACCCAAACACTCAGTGGTGCATTATAAGTACTACCCAAACACTCAGTGGTGCATTATAAGTACTACCCAAACACTCTGTAGTGCATTATAAGTACTACCCCAACACTCTGTAGTGCATTATAAGTACTACCCAAACACTCAGTGGTGCAGTATAAGTACTACCCAAACACTCGGTAGTGCAGTATAAGTACTACCCAAACACTCTGTAGTGCAGTATAAGTACTACCCAAACACTCTGTAGTGCAGTATAAGTACTACCCAAACACTCGGTAGTGCAGTATAAGTACTACCCAAACACTCAGTGGTGCATTATAAGTACTACCCCAACACTCGGTAGTGCATTATAAGTACTACCCAAACACTCTGTAGTGCAGTATAAGTACTACCCAAACACTCGGTAGTGCAGTATAAGTACTACCCAAACACTCTGTAGTGCAGTATAAGTACTACCCAAACACTCAGTGGTGCATTATAAGTACTACCCCAACACTCGGTAGTGCATTATAAGTACTACCCAAACACTCTGTAGTGCAGTATAAGTACTACCCAAACACTCGGTAGTGCAGTATAAGTACTACCCAAACACTCAGTGGTGCATTATAAGTACTACCCAAACACTCAGTGGTGCATTATAAGTACTACCCAAACACTCTGTAGTGCATTATAAGTACTACCCAAACACTCAGTAGTGCATTATAAGTACTACCCAAACACTCTGTAGTGCATTATAAGTACTACCCAAACACTCTGTAGTGCATTATAAGTACTACCCAAACACTCTGTAGTGCAGTATAAGTACTACCCAAACACTCTGTAGTGCAGTATAAGTACTACCCAAACACTCGGTACTGCATTATAAGTACTACCCAAACACTCTGTAGTGCATTATAAGTACTACCCAAACACTCGGTAGTGCAGTATAAGTACTACCCAAACACTCTGTAGTGCAGTATAAGTACTACCCAAACACTCTGTAGTGCAGTATAAGTACTACCCAAACACTCAGTAGTGCATTATAAGTACTACCCAAACACTCAGTGGTGCATTATAAGTACTACCCAAACACTCAGTGGTGCAGTATAAGTACTACCCAAACACTCAGTGGTGCATTATAAGTACTACCCAAACACTCTGTAGTGCATTATAAGTACTACCCAAACACTCAGTAGTGCATTATAAGTACTACCCAAACACTCGGTACTGCATTATAAGTACTACCCAAACACTCTGTAGTGCATTATAAGTACTACCCAAACACTCTGCAGTGCATTATAAGTACTACCCCAACACTCAGTAGTGCATTATAAGTACTACCCAAACACTCTGCAGTGCATTATAAGTACTACCCAAACACTCAGTAGTGCATTATAAGTACTACCCAATCACTCAGTGGTGCAGTATAAGTACTACCCAAACACTCAGTAGTGCAGTATAAATACTACCCAAACACTCAGTAGTGCATTATAAATACTACCCAAACACTCAGTGGTGCAGTATAAGTACTACCCAAACACTCAGTGGTGCAGTATAAGTACTACCCAAACACTCTGTAGTGCATTATAAGTACTACCCAAACACTCTGTAGTGCAGTATAAGTACTACCCAATTATTTGGTAGTGGATTATAAGTACTACCCAAACACTTAGTGAATGAAAAAATACTTGTTATGTTTCTAGGATTCTCTTCAAGGAGAGCAAGCCAGCCCATTTGCGTGTAACAAGTGCTCCGTAAGTACTCGTTTTGACAATTTTTCTTTGCTAGAGATTTCACTCACACCAACCCTCTTGTCTCAGCAGGTTTAAAGCTAAGAAAGGTGAGTCACAGTAATTGTGTATTTAGTTTAGAATGCCGTTTATTCTAGTTGTTATTTGGTCAATAATCATAAAAAATGTTCATTTTATTTTTGTTGTTTTGTTGTTGTTCAGCACCTGGACCTAAAAAACAAGGAGAAACTTCACCACCTGAAAACCAGGTATGTTTAAGTAATGTATGCTTTTTATGTGTGCCCTGGGTTATGTTTACATAGCACGAAAAGTGTGAAAAAATATTGCACTACTATAATAAAATGTTGCAGGATTCCATCATATTTTGGTATGCACTGATTGAAGCATTTCTTTGCCAGACTTGATGTCAGTCATATAAGCATGTTTCCTTTTTGCCTTCACAAAGCTGTCATGGTGGTGTAATAGCTTGCATCATACTGTAACAGTTACTACCTGAATTAAAAAACAGTTTGAAAGACAATGGGATACAGGATACATGGTGTGGTTACTTTTTTTAAATTATTATTATTTTTTGCCTCTTTTTCCAGGGCACAGATGTATCTAAAGACAGGACCAATTCTGTCATGTCAGCGACATCATCTGTTTTATCAGTCAGCTCATCTGTTCCACCTGCACTGCTTACAGGTGTCACAGTAGCTGAAGCCAAAGCTAAAACCCCTACTACAGCACCAGCAAATGTAAAACCTACCACTATTTCAGAGACTACTAAATTAGAGTTGAAGATAACTCCCATGTCAATGACAAACTTTTCTACATCTAAATCCATGTCAGTGGCGACTGTTCAACTTGTTACAAGTACCTCAACACCAGCATCAAGTCTGATTTCAAATATCGCCCGACTTGCGTCCTCAGCTGGTGGCACCACCACAGCAGCATCATCTGGCACGTCAAAACCTTTCCCAATACAGAGTTTAGCTACAGAGACAGTAGGTGCAATCACGAAGAGTGAGGATACCACGCTTAAGAGACCTGACCTGGTAGACAGCCAACTCAGGGTTACACAAGCAAACCTCAAACGGACTCCAGTGAATGCAGTTTCGCATGCTGCAAGTTCATCAATTCTAGGGGTGCAGAAACAACCATCAATCTTTAGTCAGGCTGGACATCCTGTTGGTGTCAATCCAGCTGCGTCATCACCTCTCAAATCACAGCCAGTTACGATTCTAGACTTTGCAGACATTGTATCTGACCTACAGAGTGAAACCCCAGATTTGCTGGGGAAATCTGTCACAAAATCTCCCTCACCAATGCATATGAAGGAGTTAGACATGAGTCCTGCAAAATCGTTACCTTCACCTCAAATGCAAAACATTCACTTTTCCAATTCATCACCTGCAAAGGTTATAAGGTCGCCTCCACAAGCAAGGGAGGTACCACGCCTTAGTCACCAGATGTCCCCAGCAGCAGAACCTGTTTCTCAGCTCATGTCATCCATTCCTTCGCCAGGGATGCCCCAAGGGGCAGGCCATGGGGTGTCTAGGGATCATGGACAGACAGGAAGCCTCTCTCATAGAGAAATGGTACAAGCAGCACGACAGGTTGCTGTCAACCCAAACACATCACCCCGCATGTCAGCCACTACCATGGGGATGTCAAGGGAGCAGATGCAGAGAGCAGCACAAGGGATGCATGCCGGGGTTTCTTTGGGAAACAGAAGGATGAGTGACAATATGTCAGGAAATGGGATGCCTGATCTTCAGAATAACTACATAGATTTGAATGCAGCAGCCATGATTTCTCATCAAAGGCAGCAAGCAGCAGCTAATAAGGCTATACTTGATGCCATAACATCATCAGCCAGGGTGTAAGTATTTGTTGTAATGGTGTGTTGTGGAAAAAGGACTTAGAAGACAACACTGATTTAGTTTTTATTTGTTGTTAATAAGTTCTTTGGCCTGAAATAAAGGCTTACAGTAGCAACCACAGAGTATGAATTAGATAATATGCTTGAGAATCTAGAGCTTTGCCAGGGGTTTCATTAAGTTTTAGAGTAGCTGGTGAAGATCGGTGGAGAAAGTAGGGTATGGAAGTTATTTTATTAGTTTAAAATAAATAAAACTTAAATACACTTTTTTGCCCGGTTCTGCCAGCTAATGGGGCCTAATGAAACCCCTGCTGGCAATGATTAACCTGGGTTTTTTTATGATGACTGAATTCTCTGTCTGTCAGTTCTATTGTGTGCCTTAAGGCTAGTCACACTGACTGATTTTGTAGTTCCATTAGTAAACCAAGGGAACCCATCTTGATTCAGCCCAAAATTTAACCAAAGAGTTACCCTAAATCGTATTCAATAAACACTGATTTTTTTCAAAATTCCTTTATGTTAAGAAATATGTCTGGGTCGGCGTCAATGCCACTATCCCACCCTGTGATATCACGGCAGCTGAGTAACCCCACCCAGACAGGATACCTGCCAGTGTCTGCGTCTAGCCATCAGCCCCAGATGCTCTCCATGATGGGTAGGGGTAACCTGCAGTCCAGTACGACCACGCCCTTGAGCCACATGGGGATGCCCCCCATGCCACAAAGTAATGTGATGCACCTGGCCCAGCAACAGCAAATGGCATACAATCAAGGTGAGAATAGAGTGTTTTTCAATTAAGTAGACTTTGCTTCACTTGTGTTGGTGAAGCCTTAAATAAAATGTTGACAAGGGCTTCCTTCAACGGCTTTTTTTTGGTTTTGCCAATGATGAAAATACTGTCTCAGTCTTGACTTCTGTAAATGATGATTGTACAATGTATCCCATACATAGGAAAACAAAAAAACTTTTTCTTGGCTTGCTGTGAGGGACAAACATTGAGAAAAATAAACACATGAAACAATCGTCCCTATTAACATTTCTTGAACATTTCATGTGTACATTTTTAAGCACCCTAACTATATTTGATTGAGACGATACGCCACAGTAATCAACTAAATGCAGAGCATTGTAAAACTATAATTCAAACATTGATCATCTAATAAACATTGATGTCATAAAAACTTCAAGATTAAATGACAATTAAACACATTTCAAACATATCAATGGTTATTTCCTAAAGGGATTTCATCAGGGTTTCTTTCACCCTGAAAAAGCCTGATACTCAGGCTAACCAAAATTACCTTGTGTTGTTACCAGTTCTCCTAGGGTATAACAATGTGGCTGCCTCCAACTCACCAGCCTGCTCGACTGGTCTCACTCCTGGCTTACAACTGCCTGCTCAACAAGTCCTTCTTACCTCTAATGCTAACATGTTTCAAGGTAGACCATCGAATTTAAACACTTTTTCATTTGAACTTGATAAAAGATAATTATAGGTTTTAAACCAGAAAGCAGAAGAAGATTAATTACAGAAGGAGTGCCGGAGACATAACTACTATATTAACAATATAAATTATAACAAGGGATGTAGGAGACTTAATTAGTGTATGAACAATATAAATTATAACAAGGGGTTTAGGAGACTTAATTAGTGTATGAACAATATAAATTATAACAAGGGGTTTAGGAGACTTAATTACTGTATGAACAATATAAATTATAACAAGGGGTTTAGGAGACTTAATTAGTGTATGAACAATATAAATTATAACAAGGGGTTTAGGAGACTTAATTAGTGTATAAACAATATAAATTATAACAAGGGATGTAGGAGACTTAATTAGTGTATGAACAATATAAATTATAACAAGGGGTGTAGGAGACTTAATTACTGTATGAACAATATAAATTATAACAAGGGGTTTAGGAGACTTAATTACTGTATGAACAATATAAATTATAACAAGGGGTTTAGGAGACTTAATTAGTGTATAAACAATATAAATTATAACAAGGGATGTAGTAGACTTAATTACTGTATGAACAATATAAATTATAACAAGGGGTGTAGTAGACTTAATTACTGTATGAACAATATAAATTATAACAAGGGGTTTAGGAGACTTAATTAGTGTATGAACAATATAAATTATAACAAGGGGTTTAGGAGACTTAATTAGTGTATAAACAATATAAATTATAACAAGGGATGTAGTAGACTTAATTACTGTATGAACAATATAAATTATAACAAGGGGTGTAGGAGACTTAATTACTGTATGAACAATATAAATTATAACAAGGGATGTAGTAGACTTAATTACTGTATGAACAATATAAATTATAACAAGGGATGTAGTAGACTTAATTACTGTATGAACAATATAAATTATAACAAGGGGTTTAGGAGACTTAATTACTGTATGAACAATATAAATTATAACAAGGGGTTTAGGAGACTTAATTACTGTATGAACAATATAAATTATAACAAGGGGTTTAGGAGACTTAATTACTGTATGAACAATATAAATTATAACAAGGGGTTTAGGAGACTTAATTAGTGTATGAACAATATAAATTATAACAAGGGGTGTAGGAGACTTAATTAGTGTATGAACAATATAAATTATAACAAGGGGTTTAGGAGACTTAATTAGTGTATGAACAATATAAATTATAACAAGGGGTTTAGGAGACTTAATTAGTGTATGAACAATATAAATTATAACAAGGGGTTTAGGAGACTTAATTACTGTATGAACAATATAAATTATAACAAGGGGTGTAGGAGACTTAATTAGTGTATGAACAATATAAATTATAACAAGGGGTTTAGGAGACTTAATTAGTGTATGAACAATATAAATTATAACAAGGGGTGTAGGAGACTTAATTACTGTATGAACAATATAAATTATAACAAGGGATGTAAGAGACTTAATTAGTGTATGAACAATATAAATTATAACAAGGGGTTTAGGAGACTTAATTACTGTATGCACAATATAAATTATAACAAGGGGTTTATGAGACTTAATTACTGTATGAACAATATAAATTATAACAAGGGATGTAGTAGACTTAATTACTGTATGAACAATATAAATTATAACAAGGGATGTAGTAGACTTAATTACTGTATGAACAATATAAATTATAACAAGGGGTGTAGGAGACTTAATTAGTGTATGAACAATATAAATTATAACAAGGGGTTTAGGAGACTTAATTAGTGTATGAACAATATAAATTATAACAAGGGGTTTAGGAGACTTAATTAGTGTATGAACAATATAAATTATAACAAGGGGTGCAAGAGACTTAATTAGTGTATGAACAATATAAATTATAACAAGGGGTTTAGGAGACTTAATTACTGTATGAACAATATAAATTATAACAAGGGGTTTAGGAGACTTAATTAGTGTATGAACAATATAAATTATAACAAGGGGTGTAGGAGACTTAATTAGTGTATGAACAATATAAATTATAACAAGGGGTTTAGGAGACTTAATTACTGTATGAACAATATAAATTATAACAAGGGGTGTAGGAGACTTAATTACTGTATGAACAATATAAATTATAACAAGGGGTTTAGGAGACTTAATTACTGTATGAACAATATAAATTATAACAAGGGATGTAGTAGACTTAATTAGTGTATGAACAATATAAATTATAACAAGGGGTGCAAGAGACTTAAGTACTGTATGAACAATATAAATTATAACAAGGGGTTTAGGAGACTTAATTAGTGTATGAACAATATAAATTATAACAAGGGATGTAGGAGACTTAATTAGTGTATGAACAATATAAATTATAACAAGGGATGTAGGAGACTTAATTAGTGTATGAACAATATAAATTATAACAAGGGGTTTAGGAGACTTAATTACTGTATAAACAATATAAATTATAACAAGGGGTTTATGAGACTTAATTACTGTATGAACAATATAAATTATAACAAGGGATGTAGTAGACTTAATTACTGTATGAACAATATAAATTATAACAAGGGATGTAGTAGACTTAATTACTGTATGAACAATATAAATTATAACAAGGGGTTTAGGAGACTTAATTACTGTATGAACAATATAAATTATAACAAGGGGTTTAGGAGACTTAATTACTGTATGAACAATATAAATTATAACAAGGGGTTTAGGAGACTTAATTACTGTATGAACAATAAAAATTATAACAAGGGGTTTAGGAGACTTAATTACTGTATGAACAATATAAATTATAACAAGGGGTTTAGGAGACTTAATTACTGTATGAACAATATAAATTATAACAAGGGGTTTAGGAGACTTAATTACTGTATGAACAATATAAATTATAACAAGGGGTTTAGGAGACTTAATTACTGTATGAACAATATAAATTATAACAAGGGGTTTAGGAGACTTAATTACTGTATGAACAATATAAATTATAACAAGGGGTTTAGGAGACTTAATTACTGTATGAACAATATAAATTATAACAAGGGGTTTAGGAGACTTAATTACTGTATGAACAATATAAATTATAACAAGGGATGTAGTAGACTTAATTACTGTATGAACAATATAAATTATAACAAGGGGTTTAGGAGACTTAATTACTGTATGAACAATATAAATTATAACAAGGGGTTTAGGAGACTTAATTACTGTATGAACAATATAAATTATAACAAGGGGTGTAGGAGACTTAATTACTGTATGAACAATATAAATTATAACAAGGGGTTTAGGAGACTTAATTACTGTATGAACAATATAAATTATAACAAGGGGTTTAGGAGACTTAATTACTGTATGAACAATATAAATTATAACAAGGGGTTTATGAAGAAAATAAATTAAAAAAAGGATGCAGGTCTAGCTAGCCTTGAGTTTTGTCATAATGTTGTTGTAAAATTATTGCAGGTTTATATCTTCATCCCACGCTAAACTGAAAATGTCTGTCCTTCAGTGTTTCTAGATAAAGTAAACTGTGTTAAATTACAGAGAACCCAGTGCCTAATTGAACATTAACATAAAAGCTTTTCTTATGATTTTTTTTGCAGACCCCTCCCAGGCCCCAGGTGGCACACATCCACAGTCTCCATATTTGCCAAGGTTCTCATGACACTTGTGTGACATCCTTTTTTTGGAACCATGACATGGAATTGTGTGACCTGAGATTATTCTTTGATCACAGTTTCTATACACTTGTGTGACACACATCCTCTGGGACCATGGCATGAGATTCTGTGACCTGAAAGTTATTCTTTGGTCAAAGTCTCCAAAGATGCCAAGGTTCTCCACCCATTTGCATCACATGTCTGCTTTGTGACTAAAACACAAGATGTTAGAGCTAAAAATCCTTTGACAGTGACTGTGTGAAAATATCCATGTTCATACATGTCTCTCTCTTCGTCATGTGTACACTGCCACTGTCAGATGACCCTGAATGTGTAGTAGCTACATGTGTATGCAGCCAGTTTGTGGTTATTAACCTGTACACCTTACTTTTATCGTGTAATAGTTTCATTTCCACATGGTTATACACATTGTCAACTGACTGACATTCTCACATGCCCTAACCACTCTTATTATTGTGGTATTTTGTGTTATTACATACTCCAGGTCATGTCTCTACACCACACCCACTATACTGCATTAGTGAAATAAATATAAACAACTTGGGAAAGACTGGTTAAGTTAACCTTTTCCCCACCAAGGTAAAGCTCTATTCAAATGTTCATCAATTCTAGTCAGTGCTGCCTTCATCTGGCAAGGCAACTTGTAGCTTTGCTATTTGTATACATAGATATTTGTATAAAGAAATTCGCAATATTTTCTACTTGATTTGATATACTATTTTCCTGGTTTAACTCATAATAGCTGAAATCTAAACTACCTGTAATCTTGGTATTGTAGATCATAATTAGCTGTCCCATAGAAAAATTGACAATTTTCATGTTTCACAAAATGTACTACTTCTGCATGAGAATACAACTCCTGTGAGACTGGGTATCATTGTATGAATTGCATCTAGTGTAGAGAATGGTATTAGAAGCCCGCCTACTGAAACAAGTTTCTTGTAAGAGATGTAGTTTGTTTTTCTATGGAACAGCAAACCTAATAGTGAATTACATACTTTGGAAAAAAAAAGATAATATTCATGTAAAACCTTATTTACAAATTACATACGAGTATATTTGATCATTTCATTGTTCAATTCCCATCCAGTCTAACCACAAATTTGTCCCCTCTTTGTCCTACGTGTTAGTTTATGTATACTTATTGAGAGTTTGCGCTGTTTATATTTCTGAATTCCTTTTTAAAGCAGAATTCATTTAGATTTTGTGCCAATTTGGCTAATTTGCCAACATCCTCGCATGGATTTATATGTTTAGCCTGATATGCAAGTAATATGCCAAATAAATTGTATTTATCAGATAAGAGTTAATGAAAGGAGTCTAGTCTCATAAACCAGTGGCGTGAATTAGCAAGTGCCAGTTCAGGATTTGTATAGGGGGGGAGGTTCTTCCAATTTTTAGGGGTCAAAACGGGCCTCAGGTATTTTTTAGGGGGTATCCGAGAAAAAAAGAGACATTATAAGAAATAATCTAAAATATAGTAGAAGATGCCTTGAAAGGGCTTTTTGGGTCCCCTCCTGACTACGCCGCTGTAACACTATACCGTATAAACTAAACCTTATAAACGCCCCCTATCTAAAGAACGCCTCTGATCTGATGAACGCCCCCTAAGGGAAAGTTCATTTATTATCCCGAGGGGAGGGGGGGCGAGGATTTTGTAAGGGAAAAAATAAGGTGCTTCAGATGGAACAAAATTTTCCTTGCCCCCCCCCCCCATTTATGCTTCTCTCATAATTTCGATGCCCCCCCCCCTTCTAGAGAAAACCAGAAGAAAGAAGGAACAAAGGAGTGAATGACAATGTCAAAGGAACGCGCGCAAGAGATCAGCTGCAGGCTTGTGAAAAAAGCTTTTTGTTCTTCTCCATGCGAAAAAAAAGCGCAGCACGAGAAAGACAAGAAAAAGAGAGGAAGAGAATACCGATGGCCAAGAACGAGCGCTTGTAGCATTTAAACGTTTTGTTAATGATTTCAAATATGGAACATAAGCATATAGCGGAAACCATGAAAAAATAGTGTGTATACCGGTTTCCATTGCATAGATTAAACCAGGGACTCGTAAGTAAGGGCAATCATTAGCCAGCTCTCCGGAGATTCGGGACGGCTAGCAGGCTAGGCAATCATCTGTTTTATATAAGTGTCACGGCATTTCCGAGGATCAGGCTATTTTTAGACGCGCGCGCACGAACGGGCCAATCAGTTATGCCTAGTGCACACTACATAACGACATGGGCGCGCACACTATGTTTAGCCCGACATAACGACATGGACATAATGACATAAAAGAAAAAAACTGTTTTTTTCTCTTATGTCGTTATGTCCATGTCGTTATGACAAAGATAAGAGTGCGCCGCGCGCCCATGTCGGTATGTCGCTAGTGTGCACTAGGCTAGGGGGGGGGGGGGGGTTGACACCCCTCCCATGATGCACTTCGTCAAAGCATATTATCATACGCCGCGCGTCGTGATTGGCGCGCAGATGATCTTAGTCATAAAAGCGGTAAGAGCAAGACGGAATAGCTCCGAGGCATTCCGAGGGAGAAACTAGCTTGACTGTCGCCGAATGCCTCGACAATGAAAATTCAAGATTTAAATTTGAAAACGGATGTTTTATTTGCCTTTCAAATCCACGGGCCTTCATTACTCAATCCCGGACGATTTAACGATTTAATTTAAATACCTATGCCTTTTATACTGTATTTTCATTTTTCTTGGTAAAGATTGCACTGATGGTCGAGAGAAATTTGTTTCCTACAGCTAAAATGACTACAAAATAACGAACTTTTAAAATTGCGTGCGCGCGCGCCGGGAATGGCGTCATTTCCGATTGCCCGTAAAGCGCGCGCAGACAGATTGAAAAATAAAATACACCTATAATAACCTCATTTTCTAGCCAAAGTTGGCAAAATATTCTTCGACCTCAAGGCTTAGTTGTAGTTAATTAATTATTCTTCTGGCAAATCCTCATTAAATCTGTGCTCGATATGTCAAAAGCTAAGACAACCGGTGCGTGCAAAACCCCAGTAAAACAAGAAGGACAGCAAGATGACGTGATCAAATTTCAGAGACCACTTCCGGGGCGTAGCCAGGGGGTGGCCAAGGGGGCCCGTGCCCCCCTTCTAGCAGCCAAAAATACAGTAAATATATGAGACATCTAAAACACAGGTGAAAATGCCTTAAAAGGGCCTTTTGGGGCCCCTTCTGTTAAAAATCCTGGCTACGCCGCTGCACTTGATTCAAGTAGTTTATCTTCAAGGCCAAAATTCGCCCCTTAGGAGTGAGGTAGTTTAGAGGTAGACCCCGATTTATAGTTTACTAGAGGCCTGATAAATCGAACTAGCTAAAGTATTAGGGTGGAAAGTCCTTAGAATACGAAATATTTGTCTTACAGAAATGTACACAAACAAGACGGCGGGCAATGTTTCGGAGTCTTAGTTTGCATCCCCAAACTCACAACCCAAATCTACTCACCATTATTACATAATGTATGAAAAAACACACACATGAGCTTGCTTGTGACTCCAACTTTAATTCCTTAGGTTTCATTTTACTTATTTTACGCATTTAATAAGGATAATTTGAAATTTTCTTCGATGCATTTTGACGGATTTTTCCCGCGAATTTCGCAAGTTTTAGCTGCGTACTTAGAAAATCACGCGCAAGTGCTCATGGACAGGGTGTCAAACCCCCCTAAGCACTAGGCATTGGTTGATTTAGATCCACGACGCCGACAAGAAGACGCCGCCTTGCGCATGCTCGATTGCGCGCGCACGCTTTTCTTGCCGGCGTCGCGTCCTGTTCAGGACGGCATGAAACACCTTAGTGGGGGAAACGGCGAAGATCAGCCTTTCTTCAACATCTAATGTCCTTGTAAGGTTTATCAATTCCCTATTTGCTTGGTGTGATTTAAAGACACTACAGGAAATAGATATTGAAGGCCAACAAATTCATACCCTAGGAAAATATATTAAGAAAGTACTATATTAAAGTTATGTAACATTTTGGAGAATCCAGGCACAGTTAAATCAAAATAGTGGAAAGCTACGCACTTATTGCAAGATCAAGACAAATTTTAAACTAGAAAAATATTTATCAGAAGCTAATGTTAGACGCCGACAATCTATGACTAGATTGCGTGTCTCGGCACACAAACTAGCAATTGAAACAGGCCGCTATAAAAATTTACCACTGTATATCATGCGACTATGTCAATGATATACGTCGAGTATTTTTTAATGATCTATTTGCAATCAATAACTCTTTCAAACTGTTAAGGCCAAAAGACCTTTTTTTGTATATTATGAGCTTAACAGATGACTCCATTACGAGCCTAGTCCAGAAATTTTGTGATGATGTAATTAAATATTATGAATAGAGGATAGGCATATAAGCCAACCTACTTTGTATATTATCCTAATATACCTGTATTGGTATTTATTGGAATAAAGTTATTATTATCATTATCATTATCATTATCATTTCATTATCATTATCATTATCATTATCATTATCATTATCATTATCATTATCATTTCATGCTTTTTCACGTCCTCTCCAGGACGGGACGCCGGCAAAAGTTAGCGTGCGCGCGCAATCGAACGTCGTGGATCTAAATCATGACGTTGGTCGCGCGCGCAAGTGACGTGAGGCTGCACGCGCAAAATTGCAGTTAGGATCGAGGAAGAAAGAATATTTTTTATCCATCATCCGTCGGGTTTGTGTGTTTACCAATAGAATTGCAAGCTTAAATTCAAAGTTGTAGTTAGGGTTGGATTCATATAATAGAAGACAGCAACAAAAGTCAAAGTACCTAAAAGGCCTGGCTAAACATTCAAACATGTTTATCAAACATTGAAATCGAACGCTCGCGCGAGCATGTTTGGCGAAGTGGCTAAACACAAAAACATTTTCATGAAACGTGAGCGCTCGCACTTTTTCGGTTATGATTACGCGTGAGATCAAAGTGGCGCCATGAGAATTTCGAGCGGTGATTGGATCTAAATCACCCTAATACCAGAATGTGGGGAAATTGATTGCCCCTACTTATGAGTCCCTGATTAAACTTAGTTTAATACGTATTCTGGACTCCTGGTTTGTACATGCCAATTAACTGCCCCCAAACCGAGACTTCATGAACCAAGAAGTCTGATTTGACACTTGGTCAAATTATATCAAATGGACAACACCCAAAGAAATCAGTGCCCCCTTTTTAAAATCCACACACTTTCGACGCCCCCCCCTCTTGGACCTCGGAAATTTCTTGAGGCCCCCCACAGTATCCTCACGCCCCCCCCCCCCCCCCCCCCTTCGGGGTAATAAATGAATTTTTCCTAAGCTTACAAGTTTGTAATGAACGTCCCTCTCTAATAAACGCCCCCCTCTATTAAACGCCCCTCCCCTCCCACGCTCTAGGAATTCTGGAAAGTTTAATTAGTAATCTAATTGCATTCTTGCTCAATCAACACTTGTTCAATGTCAAGTTCAAAATGAGGGTACCGCTCTCTAACGTTTCTGATCTTATTGCTTAGAATGTCAGCAATTTTCTTTCGTTTTGTCCTCGCAGTGTAGCCTCCAGGAATAACAAGGCCTACTTCTCGTTTCTGTTTACCGCATACTTGCACCGTTAAATCATTGCATTTGTCGCACGGTAAACGCTTGCTACGCAGGCTATAATTTAAAGAGATCCTCGCTGAGACTAAAACGCCTCCTATCTAATGAACGCCCCACCCCCCCCCCCCCCCCCCCCCCCCCCCCCCCCAGACCATCGAAATTTAATAAGCGACCCGGGTGTTTATTAGGTCACTTACGGTACGAATGTATCAATGTGAAAAAATCTATACCACCTATGGGTTTCCTGTGTCGCATCCCAGTCCCCAGCCTTCATTCGTTAGGAACGCCTGATAGATTTTGATATTAGTATTTCTCAAACGTAACGATAACCTGTTACCTATTTGTCACTTTATTCGACGTTTGATTTTTCTTAACAATGTTCGTTTGATAGTTTTGGTAACTATATCGAGCAGTTATTCTCTTTATACGCAAAAACATGAATTTAATCTTATGAAAGCCACAAGTTAAGTAAGATTTCTTCCGTTATGGATCTGGTTTGAGGAAGGGAACAAGCTCGGTTGTCTAGTTTTTTATCCCCATTAATTTAGGTTTTTTATTAGTCAATAATCTCTTTAATATGCCGCCCAAGTTCAGTCGTACATCTGGGGATGACTTCTCCAATGCTCGAGCTTCAGAACGGGTAAGTTTATCACTCTTTGTGTGGTGTTTTTTTTTTCTTCTGTGATTGTCATTAGTCTCGACGACACTATTTTACTTACTTACATTCTATTTCGCTGCTACATACAAGCAGGGTGTTTTCAATTTTGGTTTTCATCACAGGCAGCCCAAGGCTATTGTCAGTGGTTTATAAAGGAATATATGGGGGAATTCAGCTTGCAAAAAAATACTTTATCGTGAAAATAAAACTTTAGACTATGTAATATTGTGTTTGAGTCTTCCTTTATTTCAATTTTGCCGATAGAATGTCAGTAAAGCGAGTTTGAAACCCGCCACCAAGTGTGTTTCTTACTGTATATAAATATATTATAGGCTGGGGACTCATCGGCTAACAACCATCACACAACTACTTCGAGGCCCGGTAAAACTCGCAAAAATCGACCAGCCACCGATGCAGCACCAAAACACTTTGAAAATATATCCTAGCTTTCAATTGAACCGAGTCTCATGTCACCGATTTGTGAAATTCACTATTTTTTTACACTTTTTCTGGCCGACTGTCGAATTCACCATCTGTGCTAACAGATTGTGTGCACTTTCTGACCGAGGGGCTCTAGGAACAAGTCACTGCTAGGAAATTCAAACTTCGAGGAGTCGATGGCGTGACAATGGGCCCCCACAATTTTTGGCACTTTTTTTTCTGCGATGCGCGCGATACTTTCCATGATTGTATAAAGCAAGAAATGTCTTGATCTCTTTACGCAAAAGGCCAAACAGGCAACAAGAAGATATAACAAGGGTTATTACACGATTGACACGGTTTCCATTGTTTTCTGTAGGGCTGTAGGGATGAATGGAATTGCCCATTATAAATTATTATACACATAAGAATATATATATTAAATACATTATAATTATACACATAAGATGTGTATAGATGCGTGCGGATTGCCTTGTTCTTTCTCAACAAATACAGAATACTTTGAACTCAGTTAGTCAGTTGAAAATTTGCTGGGTTATCTGAATAAATTAAGAACTTTCGGACATTTAGTCCATTGAGTACCTTTCCTGTCTGTCAGGCAAATAGCACCTGCCATTTCTATAAGTGTCAATTAATAGTGTTGTGTGTAATAGTGCTGATACAAGAAAAACAGTAGAAAAACCATCAAACATATTTAAATGTTAATCTTTTGAATGGGTCTTCTCTGAGAACCAACAATATAACCATTAAAGAGTACCACCTTCAGGTTCCCCCCTCCCTCTCCCGCTATGGTTTACTAATCTCAAAACATGTAGTATTGCTAACAACTTTTTAGGGGCGATCTTAAATAGCTCCTAACTACCAATCATAATAAGATTCGTAAAGGAACTCCAATTGGAAAACAATAGCCTGGTGTAGCTGTCAGGTTTCTAGGCTTTTGAGATTCTCATTCAGGAATTTTCCTCGCTATTTTCAGGCTGTCAGGTATGTAGTGTTTTGACAATCGCTTCAGTGAGGTTTCTTGTTATGGTGTGCCCAGCCTTTGCGAATAGCTCTAAATAACAAATGCTTCGTGCATCAGAATCACCTTAGAATCACCCTAGCTAGTATGTGGGCATGTGTTCCCGGCTCTTGGGCATCTAGACACTTTGTTTACAATCAGGACTGTTTCTTTTATTTTTAATAGTCAAGCCCATTGAGCCTGGTCAATACCATTGTTGAATAAGAGGTTTGAATGGCAATCATCAAATGAAAAACAAACAAAAAAACCACCCAGCACGTTGAATGAGAGGTTTGAATGACAATCATCAAATGAAAAAAAACAAAACAAAAATAAACACCCAGCACGTAGCAGTGAAATCGGCTGTAATTGTAAGTTTATGAAAGGAAGTTTATTTTACTTATTTTTTTTTGTATGTTATTGTTCTCAAGGAGTCCTTCATAATAGTTTTCCTTTTAAAGGCATCTGCTAGAGATCCTCTGATAAGACTTCCCTAAGCCTGATATCTTTATAAATGCAATCTGACACCTGATATTTATTTTTTGTGATATTTACTTTCCAAAAGCTAAAATATGGCCATACATCTTGTTGTGGATGAATTTTTACTTCAAATCATTCATAAAGCTGTATTTGATCCTTAGCTTTCTAAACCATTGCTTTGCCTTATAACTTTTGCTCATATAGATGAGCATTAACACACCTAAATCATGTATTCTAGGCTTCTCTTTTGAATCTGGATGATTCTGACGACGGTACAAACATGTAAGTACTGTTTGGTTGTTAGTTAATCCATCGAAATTTTTATCATCGAATTTTTTAGCAGTCAAAATTGTGTCTCAGGTATTTTTTAGGGGGTATCTGAGAGAAAATGGGATATTCTTTTAGAAATGGTTTACTGGGGTATTTTTGTAGGGTAGCAATTTTTGGTGTGAAGGTATTATTTAGTTTTTTTTCGATTTTTTGGACGAGCATCCCTATCACTTTTACCCTGAAGAACCCGCCCCCAGGGGAATTAATATTGATATTACAGCAGTTACTACTTAGGAAAAAGGGCTGCAACATGGTGAAGCCATTCTTGGCTATCCTAAATGCTTTGTCCCAGGTTAGCCCCATGTCTTGCAGCTCATCCTGAACCATTCTTCCAAAAGATGTTCTGCGTCATTCCGGCTTTCTCTCCCCAATAGGGACTCACTAAAATAATATTATTATTGTATTTATGTTACAAATATTGCATTAATATTGTATGTGGCGAATCTCTGTAGCACTGACATATTGTTCTATGTCAATAACTAGATTTGCTGCCCCAGCTGGCAGCACAAACAAACCACCAAGTGACAACAATATATCTCGTGTTAAGAATGAAATAAAAGGTGTTGTGGATGTGATGCAAACAAATATTGCCAAAGTACTGGATAGGGGAGCAAAACTTGATGATCTTCAAGATAAATCAGGTATGCATTCCTGCCAACTCTCCCACACTAGGCGGGAGTCTCAGATTTTGGACCTCTTCTCCCACTCTCTCCTGCATGGACCACCAAATATCCCACCTTTTAGTGTTCTGAAACATTCCTCTCTTTGAAAAAGTCACTTTGCCTTTGTCACATGACCATGCACTGTTCAAAAAACACTTTGGATCCAGGATGGGGGGAGGGGGGTTGGGGCACTGGGCAAACTGCTTTATTCGAATGCTGCTTGTAAAAAAGGGTATTCCTCAAGACGAGATTTTCTGGGGTTTGCACTTATGGGTATGAGACATGAACAAGGTTTCGTTATTATTGATGTTTAGTTCATCCTTTTGCTACTCAAGGTCGTGATATATGAATTTTTTTTTTCTATTTCTTGTAGAAAACTTAGACATGAATGCATTTCAGTTTCGCTCTGGATCCAGGAAACTGCAAAGAAAGCTATGGTGGCAAAACTGCAGGGTAGGATGAGATATGTCTTTAATAAGATTCGGGCACCCCGCTGGCCAGATTAGTATCCACTTTCATTGGCGGATCAAGGGTGTTGGTCTAAAATTTTAAGCCCCATTTAAAGAAACACTCTCCTATCCCCCATTACCCCCCTCCCCCACCTTTCTAACTAGTGCCCCCCCCCAACTAGTGCCTAACTAGTGCCCCCCCCCCCCAACTAGTGCCTTCTAGAAATCCTGACCTTTTCCTTTTTCATTCAAAGATTCTTGTGTTTTAATAGATAAATTATATTTATTCATTTCAGTGCAATCACTAATCTGTTTCTATCTTCTTTATTTCAGCTGAAAATAGTATTTGCCATCATACTGATTATTATCCTCATTGCAATAATTGGTGAGAAAATTAGTTGATTTACATTTTTATTAAGGTTTAATCTATATTTACATCTTTGTTTTATTGCAGTTCCAGTCATTATGAAGAATAAGAAGAAAACATAAAGTACAAAAATCTATATTATACAGCCATAAAAGAAACAGTAATAAAAAACAGGCATTTTCTTATAAATCAGCTAAACAGTTAAGTAATGCTCTGTGTAAGAACTAGGCAACCTAACAGCACATGTACGCGTGTATGTCAAAAATGCCTTTGTTGATATTCCAAATTCGATTGGTCAAGACAAAAAATTTCAACATAAGTTACACTTGAAACTAAATGCTGCCTAACGTTTTTGAATATTTGTGTTTTAGGGTTTATTAGTATGTGTAATATGGCTTATTAGACAAATCTAACGAGGGGAACCTTGTGAACCCTGTGTGATTGTTTCAAAACAGAAAATCTCTGATGAGATATATTAGGGAGCACATTCATGTAATTTCCTCAAAATCTCACTATATTATTCTATATCTTGTGCCTGTTTGTTTAGTACAAAAAATAACCTACGTGGGGAAAGCTTTTAGCCTCAAGACAATGGGACTTTGCCTAAGTCTTGCATGGTAGAGGAAATGAGAAACCGAGAAGCTGAGAAAAGGGCAGCATTTTTTTTTTTTTTTTTTTTTTTTTTGCCAAATTCATTATAAAACAATGCATTTACTATAACTCAATGAATTAAAGAGCGGATAGCCCCTGCTTCCCTCATTTGCTAATGCCAGTTATAGGGACATAAGTATTTATGAACATTGCTGTTGTTTTATAATTATATTTTGACCATTTGCCAACAATAAAATTTTATTTAAGGTAGTGGTACCTATTATCGGACACTCAAAAAATTGCAAATATCTCAAACAATAGAAAAACACGCCGAAAAATAACCCACCGAGTCGAAAAAACAACATTCAGAAAACATGCATCCGAAGCTTTTTACGAGTGTTTATTGTTTCGCAAAACTACAATTAATTTTCTCTTACGCACCGCAAAATGGCGATTGAAATCCTCTCTTAGACTTGAATACGCGAGGACGAAAAGAAGCCGTAAAAAAGTCCAAGATTTACCGATCGTGATGAAAGTCGCTCGGCGAATCCGCCATTTTGTTGTTGATCTCCCAGGATGCTTTTTGGCCTCTGTTTCCGTAGACACTTCGGGATAGCTCGAACTTTTCGTACCTAACCTCGGTGCCCTATTATCGGACAGTCGAGGAATCATCGAACGATTCAACGTAAATTTGAGCGGTCGATGAGCAAATGCACATTTCGCCGTGCAGTTTGTCACGCGCGCGATGCATGTGTTTTGAATCGCTTGCTACGGAGAAGAAAGAGTCTCAAACTAAAAACTATCGTGAGTTTTGCAAAGTACATATGTCAACAATTATTGTCTGCAGCAATTATTTTAATGAAAATGAAGCATGATTTCCCGTTGTTTTTTTTAGAATAAATCTACTGTCCGATAATAGGGCTAGGGTGTCCGATAATAGGGCTAGGTATCCGATAATAGGGCTTCACAACACGTCTTACAAACGATTGTTTTCTCCCAAATTAAACCATCGAATTTTTGTTAAATTGTTTTAATTATTATGTTAAATAGTCAGTGATTTCTAGCTGTAAAACCTAAGACTCAATTGTGTTTTGTACGCGAGATATTTTAGCGTAAATCTAAAGTGTCCGATAATAGGTACTATTACCTTAAAGTGTGTCCTTTATCTCCGAGTAGCTGTTATTAACCCAAGCAGTGGGCGATCTCTTGCAATAAAAAAATAAAAAAAATAAAATTTATTCATTTGAAAACATCACTTTAAGCCCAAGTAGAAGCATTTCTCATTATTATCTTTTTTTTGTCTTCACCCTTAAAGTAAACAGGATTTAAATGTTTGTGCACACAACAGTGAGTGGCTTCTTAAATGTTTAATTAATTGTACAAAAAGAGTAGTGATATTCTCCGGGCGATAAAAAAGTTTTTTTTTTACCTGACAAGATTGACTGTTGGTAAAATTATAATTTCCACGTTTAAAACACATGTAGTTAGTATTACTAACTCTAGTCGCCGGACGGGAGTTGCGTGACGGCTCAACCATGGCACTAACTCTTCTGGATGTGCGCGTTTTATTTTTTATCTTGTGTTTGGCTGAAAAAGCGTCCCAGGAAAACTGCCCTGCTAATGGTAGCTCCGATCAAGGCGTAGCCTTGTTGGGGTATACGTTTGAGTCGTTTGTCTCGCATGGCTTATGGGACTGTTTTCGGGAATGCCTTGAAGAATACCAATGCTGGAGTATTAACTTTCATTTGGAGTCTCGCCTCTGTGATCTCAACAGTGAAACTAAGGAAAGGCAGCCATCGAGATGCGTAAAGAGAGAGCTTTCCGTATATATCAACAACAGAGAAGGTGAGGAAAGACTAAAAGTGGCACGCTTTTCAACTTCAGGGAGACTAAGGTGTTATTTGTTTTCTTGATCGTTTACAATATATCGTACATTCACGTATTTCTAAAAACGTCATCGCAAATTCCAATTATGAATTGGAAGCTCTTTTATCGAAAGATACCATGAGAATTAGTGATAGAGGAAATTATTAATATAACGATTGAATTCATTATAATTTATTCCCAAACATGGGTCGGACTTAGAGCTGCTATTAACCATTCCCTGATTACAACGTTTTTTTAAATGGCCTTTTAGCACAAGATTAAAAATAGACTCCTTTAAAAATCCCCTTTTTCGGAATTTTTTAGGTTCTCCGATTATTTCTTGCCTTAAAAATATTATACATTCGTATAGTTTTATAGCAAATGTCATTGTACAAGAAAGATATTAGTGTAATAGTTACTTTATGTTTGTAGTTTCTGCAAAATGTTTTTTTTATTCAGCGAAATTCAGATGGCCCGATATTGATTTCTCAAGGTGCTATCATTATATGGTCATCATTGTACTTTTCACCCGTGGTAGCACGGGTGGCCGAGTGTGTTAGCGCGTCGGCCTCTCACCGCTGTGGCCAAGGTTCGAATCCTGGCTCAAACTGGGGATTTTTCCGGGTTCCTGCCTTGGTTCGAATTTGTGTCACAAGTGAGTTGAAGTTATTCTCCCGTGTTTCCAGTCTTCTCGGATAAGGACACTAAACCGGAGGTCCCGTCTCTTCAAGCTGCACTACATTAACCTGAACCGAAGGGACGTAAAAGAACCACTGGGGACGCAATAAACCCTCTGGCAGTGACCACCCCCAGTGACAGTGCTTACAATGCTTACTAACAATACACTCAAGTGTCCCCCAATTAGTAGGGGTCTTATCCCCGGCTAGAGGTTGTTTATGACACTTTAATAAAAAGTTTCTATCTTTCTAAAAAAGTTTCTATTCTATAAAAAGTTTCTTCTTTTCTATCTTATTCGTGGAATGAATGTCACAAATTTGTGTACAATGAAATGTTTGTGCACTTTCAAAAGTAAGAAATCTTTGAAGCCATTGAGTAATTTGGTAAATAAGAAAAGATAAACAGAGGGGCATTTTATTTGAATACAAAGTAAATATCAATCCTTTTTTCACTTAAGATGAGTCAGCTCGATTATTAATGTGTGTTCAGTGATTGTGGACCGTCCTTTGAGACTGACACTAAAGTAATGATAGACCGGTTTGACCAAGCTTTATAAGCAAAAATACAAATTGTCTTTCATTTTGAGGGAATTATGCCCCTTTTTCTGTTTGAACAGAAGTCATCACATTGGCAGGGTGGGTCGGACCCCTCGGACGAAAAGTTGGTTCTTACTTGGACGTAAGCGCAAGCGGAACGCTCGTAGCTTTCCGACTCTAACTAGAACAGAGCGAGACAACGCAACTGCTTGATTTTCTTGCGCTTGTGTTTGACCGATTCTCACTTGTGTTCCGATTCTGTTTGCGCTTAGGTCCTAGTGAGAACCAACCTTTAAACAAAAAAATTTTGCGTTCAGAAGCGATTTTTGAATAACTATTGCGGTCTGTAGCACAAAACAGAGAAGCGGTGCGATCGTGTAAAGATTTGCGGAGTCGAGAAGGAAACCGACTCCTTACGACACGCGAGTATTGGATAGACCTTGAGGGGAACAGAACGCTTCAGAAAGTCTACTGCGACATGGAAACCGGTATCGGTGAGTGAATTGATTTCCGCTCCGACCCTTCGTTCATTAGTTATGCGCTCCGGGACCAGCAGTCTTTGCGGTCGCTCCATGAGGGTCACTGACTCCCCTTGTCCTTCGAGCTTGCTAAAAGAACTGATCTCGTTAACTCCCTATTGCCAAAAATCACTTTCTGGCTTAAATCACTCAAACTGACGGAATCACATTTGTTGCTTTTTGATTGGCCATCGCTTTGCAGAGAGTAGTGGCCAATCAGGGCCGTAGCAGGGGATGGGGCACTGGGGGGACCATTAGGGGCGTGGCTGTGCCCCCCATTGTTTTCTTACTGTTTCTGTATCGTGCCCCCCCCCCCCCCCCAATAATTCGAGGCCTGTTACGGCTATGCCAATGAAAACGCTTCAATGATTTTGAATGACGGAAGACAGAAGGCGGTCGCAGAATATTGAAAGCTACAGTGATGAATGATTTTAAGCCACTCTTTTGTCACTGTAGACTGTTAAAAATATAAGGGTCTTTGATATTTGACTGAAGCTATTCTAGTTACTCGCTCGCTTGTGGATTGCGAAATGAACTCTTCGTGCAGCTCGGTATTGGCACAGGAGGGTTAAATGGCGGTATGGCCTTTTACATGACTCAATTTTGATGTGTCAACAAACAATAAGGATCTTAATAAAATAAAGAGAGGTTTCTTTGAAAATAAAAAGCCTTGTGTGTAGTGTAGGATAGATTGGGTTATCTGTATAATTTAACTTTCAGATGCACAGGGCAGTTGTGAGAATCTCACCAGGTATGTTCTTCAAAATGAATTCTTTTATTTTCTATAAAAGAGATAATATTCTAATACAGTTTGATATTTCGTCGACGACATTTCTCTGGTTTTACGTGACCGGGAATCGTAATCGTTTGAAAACTGTACCAGATATTTTTCAACGGCTTGTCTTGCAGCAATGTGGATGGGGCGTATATTCTGGATATTAATGGTAACCGCGTCGAGGCCTGGTGCCAAATGACGAAACTAATAGGTTGTGATCCGGGCAAGTGGACTCTGGCCGTGAAGGTTGACGGGAAAAAGGTAGTAATCATCTCCTTTAATTGTAAACATTTTCGCACAACGAAAAAAAAAGATAAAATAAAATAAAAAACGCCAAACCGAATGGACACAAAACAGAATACGATTAGGTCAAAACTCACACAAAAATAATGGTGTACAGCTGTGGTTAGGGCTGTGACGTCACCCAGTATATCCTGTCCTTTGCTCTTCCCTGCCTCTATGATAACTTCGTATTTAGGTTCTAAATAAAATATGAAGGGAGGGAGTGAAATAACTTGCAGAATTTTCTCTTGTTCCGGGTTAAAATTCAAATTCATGTGGCAGTTGAGCGGGAAAACGTTGCTTTTTCCCGCCTAATTAATTAGCCCCGAACCAAGCACTTGTCGCCTGCCCGGGCGTGTGTCTGCGGCGAGATTAGTTCAAAGTGAGCAGGTGAGCTGTCAATCAATCATGTCTCATACCAACATCACAACATTGGCCGTAACTAGGCAGGTTTTCGAACAATGGAATCGAGCGTTGTTTCACTCCCTTCATATTTTATATAGAACCTAAATACAAAGTTAAATTCGGAGAGGGCTCGGGCTTGTCACGAACACTAAAGAGACTATGGTTACACAGTTCAAATGTTTCAAGACTTGAAAACAACGATTGCTAGGGTTTTTAGACAAGAGAAATAGAAATATAACAAGAGGCAACTAAAAAGGATTTCGCTAACTCAGAAGGCAGGAGACATTTTGGATTATAACGTTACAAATATTTTATTCGCGCGCTGAGTTCAATATTCAACATAAATTGGGGATTCATTTTATAAAGAAATCGCTGACAAAGTATCCTAATTCCCGTGATATAGCGTGTTGATAGCACACGGTTTTCTTTATATCCTTTTCTTTATATCTAGACAACCTTTCTGTACGACTCCGCTTACTGGTATAACCAAAAGGGTTATAACTACGAAGGGGGTAAAGCACTTGATGATGGGCAGGAGACGAAGCTCCCCACGTTTTGGGACACGCCCATGAGACACGTGTGCATGGGCATGAGGAATGTAAGTATGAGTATGTCAATCAGCCTACCAATGATCTATTTGACACTTTCAATTGGTCAAGTCAGTACAGGGTTCTTGGTCAATCTCGTTTATGTACTCTCGCACGTTTAGGGCACTCCGGATCTCTACGTTTCTCTTTTGTGGTGGTAGGGGCGGTGGTGGGGATGGTGAAGGGGAGAGCTATCGGGAATGGCTAGAACTGGTGAACTAGGGGACTTACATACGAGAGGGGGGGATTTCTAATCGTACCCTCATGATAAGAGGCGGACCATTAGAAAAGTGAAGGGGGGGTGGGTAAGAAACAAAAAAAAATAATACACGATGAAAAGCCTGGAAAAAATACATGCACGTCTTTGAGACGAGAAGAAAAAAACATGCACGACTGATAGCTTCTCACCCCCCCCCCCCCCCCCACCCCACCCTCTTCACTTTTCTTATGGTCCGTCCCTAACTACCAGGTTTATTACCTTGCTTGCTTGGTCAAATCTTTTCCTTACTAATCCTATAAAGTCCTTAGACCCAGGCCTCCAAGAGATTGACCGAGCGGGTTTGAAGGTCACCCAAATATTGATATATTACCTTTGACCTGTAGGTAAATAAAATAGTCTTTTCTGCTTGTTTTGAATTCGACTTACGAATATTTTCAAGATTTTGTATGTTAAATCCTGACATAATTGCATAATGCTCAAAGCCAGAGAGAACCAGAAGCCCCCACTCCCTTCCTTCTCCTTCACCAAGAAGTGGAGTTGTCATTTTTAGAGAATCATACCAAAATCAGGCTGTCATATGTAGCTTTTTATTTTTCTTTAGTCACCAGGAACACCCTGGAGATGGGTGCAGATTAATGTGGGCTTGACGACTACCCTCGCCTCGGTGTTCTCCACCAACAAGCTTCACACAACCAGCATCCCCCGATCGATATGGCTCGGGATGATTGGACCACCCTCGGGAACATTGCAGAGCAACTGTAACCGCCAGGGGTTCAATGCGAAGTGCGACAATTTAACGGCCCGGGCGAGGATTGGGATTGTTGCGAATAATGAAGTGCCTTGTGATACTTGTGACTCATTCATAGGAATTGGCACAAGTCTTCACTTTTCGCAAGCACTTAATTTTTCAAGTGGAAACGAGTGTAGTCATGGGTGTACGGATGCCACCGGAAAGTGGATGTTTGAGCGCTATCAGAGCACATTCGGGGTTATTCTGATAAAGTTATGATCTCTTTTTTAGCATTTCATCTTTCCAGTGCAACGTGTAGACGTGAGCTCCCTGTGTCTCGCTATAGCCGCACTTTTGTCTTGGTCTCCACGCTTATCGCGTGATTGAAAATGGAATAGGAAGTAATAAAAAGTACATTAAATGTTGAAAAAGATTTTCCACAAGCGCTACTTCCTTTCAAGAGAGGGCGCCCGAATGGTCCCCCGAAATTTCGATGTGCTCGCAGTTTTCGGCTAATGCTCGCATGCTCGCGCAATTTTTTCCGCCTAAAAATGCTCGTCTCGCATAAAAAACGGGGTGCTCGCAAGTGCTCGCAAAAGACCATTCGGGGGCCCTCGAGAAACACTCACCCACCCCCCCCCCCCCCCCGCCCCCAAAGAAAAATAAATAAACAAAAATAAAAAAATAAAGAAGTAAATATAAATAAAAAACAGCTCCACCTGTGGTATTTACTTATTCGAAACAAAATAGTTTCATCAGTAAGATTCCAGCTTTTATAAGAACTGCAACTTTCATAAGAACTCAACCGAAAAATATTTTTCTACCACAAAACTTCCCTTTTCTTTAGCCTGCGTAGCATTTCTGTGGAGTTTCAGCAGGAATAGAGAGCGCGCTCGAAACTCTACAGAAACGCTTGCTAAGCTTTATTGCTACGCAAGGCTACCTTTCACCTTTTCTTTTGCTCCCCATCATGCCCAGTCCTCACTCTGTCCTTTTATAGAAACGCCTGGTTGTTTTCTGTTTTGTGCTCCTAAAAATATGGAGAATAGTTAGCTTTTACAACATCTAGGAACCTCTGCTTTGAGTCGACGAAAACAAAATGAGGAGTGGAAAAGTGTGCGTAGAATGCGGAGAGAATACAGCGTCAAACAAACTCTTTAGAAAGTTTCAGGGAGGCGCAGTTCGCTTGCTGTTTTGTGTAAGTGTAACACGGTTGTCCAAAATATCCAATTTCCAAACAGCTTTGATAAACCGTACCCGATATAACCATTTCTTATTCTTTGCTTTTCAAATCCCTGTATAAACTTAAGTTGTTTCATTCTTTGTCTAGGAACACTGCTCGAAGGTTATGGATAAATATCTCGAATTTGATCCAGTCCTTGTGTTCTTGGATGTTCTTCTTCTTAAACCACAAGCATTCCGACATGTCCTGATGAACTTACAGCCTCAGGTACAGCAATGACTCCTATACTTGTTTGTTCACAGCACCATATCTGTCAACCCAACTTGGACAGAAATCTGTGAAATCGGGTGAAATACAGTAAATATGTGAAAGACCCAAGAGAGCCAATGCAGGTGAATACAGATAATGTATGAACATTCTCACAAAAATTAGGCATGTGATGAGGTCCAAAATCTTGCGACACCCACCTAATGTGGGTGTGTTGACAGCTGTGCTTCACTCTACTTTTTATTTACTTTTTCAAGTCACAGTCTTTTTTTATGAAATTAATAATCAACCAGAACAGGATCTGTCACCTTGTGACGATAATAAATGTACCTTATAATAATATTAATAATAATAATAATAATAATAATAATAATAATAATAATAATAATAATAATAATAATAATAATAATAATAATAATAATAATAATAATAATAATAATAATAGTTTATTACGACACTCTCGCAGACAAAAGTCTGAATTACAGTGAATTGTCATGCACGCCACTACTTTACACAATATTACTGAAATCGCATACTAACAAAATTATTAAACCTGTCTGTATTTCCTTGAAACCTATCGGTACGCATGTAGCCAGACCGGAGTGAGTAGCTATGGTTGACTTCTGTAGCTTTAGGAATGATATAGTTTAGAGGAGGCGATATCTTCGCTTTGGTGACAAAACTCTCACAGAGGCTATCACGGCAAGCAGATAAGGACATGAGCCCTGCATTGGTAAGAGCCGTGCAATAATCAGTATGCGTGAAAATAACGCGCATCGCTCTCCTTTGCACCACTTCCAGCAAATCTGATAGGAAAACTGGTAGACCTGCCCACACTGGTGCTGCATATTCTAGTACCGCTCTTATCAACACACAGTATATGCAGATTAAGTCATTAGACTGAACACCAGATTTTTTTAGTGATCTTAAGGCATATAACCGTTTGCTGGCCTTCTTAATAACGTACTCTACATGCATGTTCCACATGAGGTCACTACTCAAGTGGACTCCAAGTATCTGGTAACTATCCACTCTCTTAATAGGTAAACCAGAAATATACAACTCCCCAGTAAGGGATGGTTGGTATTGAAGGAAGCTAACACTCAGTTCTCTGCATTTCTTTGGGTTAAGTCACATGCCACGACTGGATGCAAAGTTACTATGTCATTTACGACTACTTGTAGATAGCTAGGACTACAACGCAGGATTACCTCAAATACGGTTGTGACATCTACATATTTTATACGTGCTGGCCATTGTGCCACTAGCTTGTTTACTAATATCGCAAACAACAGGGGTGCTAGCTTAGTTCCCTGAGGGATTCCCCCATTAGGGGACCCAGGCAAAGATAATGAGCTTTCTATTCTTACGCGCTGTGACCTATCCGTTAAGAAAGAAAAAACCCATCTCGTTATAACAGGATTGACATCTAGTGAACGCATTTCGTTCAGCAAGCAGTGGTGATCTACTAAATTGAACCCCTTGCTGAAGTCAGCGAAGAAAATTCTAACATAATTGTTGCCTCTGTCAAGTGCCTCTAGAATAACATGAAGCATGTACACTAACGCATGGGTCGTGCTCTTCCCACTCACTGAAAACTGCTTAATGTCAAGTTTTTTTAATTACTTGTGATGTAAGCAGATCCAGGGTGAACCCTTCTAAGATCTTCGCTAGGGGGGATGTCAGCGTGATCGGCCTCAGGTCTTCCTCGATCACCTTTGGGGCGAGACCTTGGGTGTGGGGGTGATGTACGAGGACTTCAGGCGCTTGGGCACATGTCCCTCCTTCGGAGGGCTGTTGTATATGTTGGCTACGACGGGGGTAAGTTCGTAAGCAAACTCCTTCCATAGGCGGGATGGTGAAGGGTCAGGACCCGACGACTTCTTTGCTTTCATTGAGCAAAGTGCCTTGTAAGCCTGGTGATCGGACACAAGGAAATCCGGTGGAACAGGGAGGGTAGTCGCACAGGAATCTAAGTCCAGGGGGGCGAAGTGAGATGTAACATTTTCTAGGAATGTGTTGAATTTTTCACATAATGCATCTGTAGTGGAAGTGGTGCTGTCAATAAGCTGGTGCCACCATTCGGATCTATCAGTGAGGCCACCAAGGGCTTTCACCTCAGCCCACCACTTTTGATACATTTGTGTCCTTGAGTGAAGAGACCTTCGAGTTGAAGTAGGACCTTTTACAGTTCCTGGCTTCTTTTTGCACTTTGTTACGAAACAATTTAAACATGGCTGAGTCTTTGCCAAGAGCCTTGAACGCCGATTGTCTCCTGGACACTAGCAACTTCATTCTACTCGACACCCAGGGCTTATCCGATGAGCATACTCTCACCCTCTTTGCAGGAAGAAATGTTTCAATCGCTTTGCAGAAGATCTCATAAAATGAATGAACCTTTTCATTGACAGACGAGAGATTCAATACACAGTCCCAGTTAAAGGTTGTTAGCCAACTCCCCAGGGAGGACAGACTGCTCTCACGAAGGTCGAGATACCAGTGCTTGAGGGATTGAAGTCTCCGCAGATGGAAATCAAAACTTCAGGATGCCTGCGCAGGAAAGCATCGGTGTTCTCTTGAAGGTGGTCCATAAGGATTCTGTTTTCTTCACTACCAAGGTGGGGTGGATGATAAATCACGCCGATGAGTATCTCGGTTACGTGCCTTGGTAGTCTGAAGGGCCTCAGGGAAATCCATAACGATTCAACGTCAGGGTGCTCAAAATCCAATAGTCGTTTACATGGAATGCGCGAGTCTATATACACGCAAACTCCTCCGCATTGTCCCACTGCACGATCTTTCCTCAGGCAAACATAATTATGCAATGCGATTGCTGAATCTGGGATTGAATTATTTAGCCAAGTCTCAGTTAAACAAATTATTCCTGGTCTTATAACCTCCGTGATCGAAAAAAGTTCGTCCATCTTGGGTAGGAGAGGTCTGACATTGGCCATGAGGGTGACGGGAACCATCCTGGTGTTCCTGGGACGATCAGAGGGTGGAGAGTCAACGACCGATGTGTGATTAGCTGTTTCTTTCTTTTTCGGCTTCCGTTTAGAACGAGGAGGTTTTCGGATTTCTACGGTCTTCAGTTTTGCCCAGAGGTCATCCGGGAGACGCAGTTTAGGCAAGCATTTCCGCATGGTTTTGAGAGACGACGCTGAATACAAGATTCGGGTAGTACGTGATGACGCCATTTGGTGCTGAGGGGATGCAGTATGCAACGGACTTCGGTCGGAAAAACGCCAGAAATTCAGTGTAGATATTAATTGAAGCCATAGCGAGGCCTGGTGGAACACTATAAGTGTACTGGGCCACATCAGGACATGGAAAGCCGAAAATATCAGCAAAAAATATACGAAACGACAGAGAGCACAAAAACGTGTGGCTACCCTTGCAGATTCCGCTGATCGCACACAGTAGTTTACAGTAGTTTCTTTTCAAAAAAATATTTTTAGATTCACTTTTTGCAGGGTTATATTAATCATTAAAAAACACACACAAAGAACACAAAAATTATTTGAGATATTTGTAATCACTGTAAGTATTTATACAGTATTCTTCAAAAGCTTAATAAATATCTCATGATGTTAAATTCAACATACAGTTTACCTTCGATTTCAAATTCATCAACATACAGTTCAGCTACATTGTCTAGCTGTGGAACACGTTTCGTGTGTTTGCTTTTCTTTCTTCTTCAACTCAAGTGAACAAATTTATGATAAAAACATTTCAAAAATCCCAGTTCTTGAGCATATCCTTAGCGAACATGATGTCGTTTTCATAATTTTTACGCAGCTGAAGGTGTTAGTTCCAAAGCAAAGAGATCTTTTTCTTTGTCAAAGCGAAAACATGCATTGGTTTCCTGTTCCATATGTCTTTGCTAAACTTTCTCAATGCAAGCAATCCTATCTAGATCTTTATTTGTATTATAAGACACATCTCAGAAGGCCAAAAACCAATAATTGAATTAGTTTCCTAAGCATATCCTATTTCAGGCTTAAATTATGCTTTCTCTGTGAAACTTGTCAAAACACGATTCCATTTTGTTTTCATTGAACTCGCCCATCATCAGACAAAAGTTGTTTGTTTCTTTACACTAAGGACCACCTTCAGGGGGTCTTCATGTTCTTTTCTCCAGGCATGTCAATATGCGTAGATATATTGCATACTCAGCGAGTTTTCAGAATTACTTCTCAGGGTTTTTGGAATGTTTCTGTGTTTTTGATAATGGTGCCTGCAAGAATTCTCGTTCAAAAGCTTGTGCAGGTTGATGACGTCATACTACTCAACCAATCAAAAACAAGTTTAGAAAGAAGCTGTATTTCTTATCTCAGTGAATTTATTCAGTAATGTACATATTGGATTGTAAACATTGAATGGCTCTCCAGAAGCTTTTAAGTCATCACAAGGGCAATTCAAGTAAAGCCATCTATTTCAACAACAATTAGAAGAATTGACCAAATAGATTTATTGGTATATTTGCACACCCTCTAAACCAAAATTTTCAAATACGCCTCCACTCTCTATTAAGCCCCCCTTTCTCTAAGAAGCATATAAAATATAGTGTAACCTGTTTCCAAGAGATTCAAACTGGGCACAAGGGGCCATATATTGTATAGACAAATAAAATATACACTAACATCTGAACAAAACACCTATGATAAAAGATTGAAAAAGTGCTTTTACAGTATACAGACTTGAGACTTAACTACTTTGTTCATTTGAATTTCAGATCCATTGGCAGCTTTGTATGCTGTATCTTCTTAGCAATGCCTGTATCCTTTTGTTAAATACAAATAAAAAAAAGAAAAAATGATGCATTTTTCTCTTGTTCACCAAGATTTGTTAGTACCTAATGGGTAAATTGATATTTTGAAGAAAAAACTAGGATTTTATTTAACAAATTAGAAAAGTTTTTATGTTGTTTTGCTGCACTTTCATATTTCTACACATTTCCCTAGTGCCTTTGATAGTGTAAATCACAATTTTTTTTTCAATATTCATTTCATGGGCGGATCCAGGATTTCAAAATGGGTGCTGGATAATGGCTGGATAGACAGCTTATAACTGATCAAGTGGTTCTTGGTAATTCACATAAATCTCAGATCTTTTAGTTAAAAGTGGGGTGGATATCTACTCAATCCAACCCCCTTGTATCCGCCCCTGCTGTACATTTACAGCCTCGTAGTAAAAAAGGCCAATTGCAAATTGCTTCTCTAAAATGTTGTTTTATTTAGAATTTTTTACTTTTTACAAGAAAACAAAACAATTCATTCTGTGAAAAGTGACTTATAGACCCTTTTACTGCATTTTCGATGCCATTGGTTCTGTTTGCCTCTCTGTTTTCAATTCATCCCATTTTACTTGATCATGTCCTGCTAAGGAGGCCTTCTCGATGCCATTGGCTCTGTTTGCTTCTCTGTTTTCTATTCAGCCCATTCTACTTGATCATGTCCTGCTAAGGAGGCATTCTCGATGCCATTGGTCCTGTTTGCTTCTCTGTTTTCTATTCATCCCATTCTACTTGATCATGTCCTGCTAAGGAGGCCTTCTCGATGCCATTGGTTCTGTTTGCTTCTCTGTTTTCTATTCAGCCCATTCTACTTGATCATGTCCTGCTAAGGAGGCATTCTCGATGCCATTGGTCCTGTTTGCTTCTCTGTTTTCTATTCATCCCATTCTACTTGATCATGTCCTGCTAAGGAGGCCTTCTCGATGCCATTGGTCCTGTTTGCCTCTCTGTTTTCTATTCATCCCATTCTACTTGATCATGTCCTGCTACCAGGAGGCCTTCTCGATGCCATTGGTTCTGTTTGCTCCTCTGTTTTCTATTCAGCCATCACATCCTGTTACATTTTTTTTAGAAACTCTATAAGTCAGAAATGTCTCATAATGACCCTTTTCTCCAAGCAATGATGAACTCGTAGCCAAACAAATTTTGTATCCATCAAAAATTAAAGAGCCTCGGTCTCAGCCTCCATCGAAAAACAAACCATCTTAGAAAACTACCAAGAGTGAGACAGAATCCACTCCCATAATCCTATTTGGGGAAATCGAAAATAGCGTACAAAACTTTGTTTTTTTATTGTTATTTTGAAATAATTCAAATAATTTCCTTCAAATTTTATATCAAATCAATAACAAAGATGTGACTGACAAAGGCTGTTTTAAGTCTTTTTAGATCATCTTTCTTTTAGTAGGTTCCATTTTATTGATTAATTCCAAGTGTTTTTCACACTCACAACCCTTGATGGATCGAGAGCTGAGAAATTTATGACAACGAGAAAAAGAAAAACACTTGTGACTAACGACGCCACAATGATGACAGTTGCCTTGTCTTGTTATGGCTAATCCGAAAAACGCTTTAGATAACACATTCTTCGCGTAGGAGATTTTAAACGAGAATTTTAACTATTTGGACTTGTGGTAATTCTATCCTAATGCTTTATTTACTCCCTTTTTTCCCAGCCGTACATTTTGTAGTCAGGCTCTTTGAGCCGATCAATTATACTTTTTTTCCGTTGACGGTTTTGCTTATTGTTAATAATTTTAAAAACGCTGAAGCACATATGACGATATTCGTCTGGTTATTATGGATTGCTTCCAAGCACGGCCGTGCGTATTGCTACTCAGGGACAAAGTAGAAAAATACGGCACAATACAATCATCACCCACTCGATTTCAATTGAGCTTAGAGTAGAAGAAATACCAATAAGCGTATTTTATGCGAAAGGTTTATTAAGAAATTAACATTTTACTGACTACAATTGTTTTTGGCTAAAACAACTCATCTTCAATCAACTGTGAAAGACATTTATCAGATGTCGATTTTGAAGTCAAACTGAGAAGATTCATAGAAAAAGAGGCAATAATTTTACTTTTGAATAAAAATCTCAAAATATGCGCGCCAGATTTTTATTGTCAATTCCCAGCAACCACCTAAAGGCAAAATTCAAGAAATTAGCCGACGTTCACCTAATTTCCTAATTTTCCGAATTCTCGCCAAGAAAAGAATGATCTCGTGCTTCCGAGGATAACACATAAATATGGAAAGAGAACATTTGCGTACAGCGGTGCAAAACTCTGGAACCCGCTTCCACGACAGACAAGGAGTGCCAGGCTTCTTTGCTATAGCCCTAAAAAAATGCCCTAAAATTGGCATTGTAATTAGGATATTCATGTACATAAATAATATTTTTTTCCAGTCTACCTATAAATATAATTTTATTTATTTATCATTTTTTTTCCCTACCTATAAATATAATTTTATTTATTTATCATTTTTTTTCCTTAAGGGCACGTGTGAAGTATCTGTGTAGATATTTAGTGTTACCCTAAATAAAACTCTATCTATCTAACTCTAACCAATACGCCAAATAGTAGCACACAAAAGGTCGGCTAAAAACTGACCTTGAAACTAGTCTAACTTCAAGGATCCGTTGCCGAATTCACATCGTTTGCTAAGTCCGATGCCTACGACACATTCTGTCGAAGGGGCCAGTATTGTACAAAAACAAATGTTAGATAGTCAATTTAAGGATATTTATTAAAATTGGAAAACTCAATAATTTCTCTCTCTTCTGTATTTGAGAGGATCCTCTCATCTACTGCCCGACGAAATAGCTTAAATAGGTTTTTACCAATCGCTCGCTGTTGCAGGGTTAAACTAGGTTTATAAGAAATTGGAATTAGCAGTTGAGATATCAACCGCTCTTTAAACGAAGCCCAAGCCTGCGCCAGACATGGAAGTCAATTAGCAGTGCTGTTATTTCATATGCCTAACAAAGCCCGCCACATAAAACGAGCGTTTTATGGTTATTTGATGGTAATTCCATCAAAAAGTGCCAGGTGCGCAGCGTTGTGTATATGAATCACTTGGACTATTTTCTCCCGTGGCTTCAGTCGGCGCTTTCGTAGATTGCCGCTTAAACAACTCGTTGCTGAAATGAGGTGACAGTTTATCGACGGCCGTTCGATGAGGAATTGATTTACCGCTATCTCATCCAAAATGCTTGTCCGGTTTGGAAAGTTTTTGGTGGACTTCATGTATTGTGAGGCGCTGTACGTTTAATGAGCAAGATGACTTTGAACTGTTGTGCTTTGAACTATTTGCTATTTGAAAATAACATAATTTGTATAGCACATTTAGCTCAATGGTCATGTTCTTATGAATGATGAATAACTCGACTTTAACGGGTCCGCGTTGTCTTTTTAGGCAACAGTTTTCATGGCGACAGTTGCTTGGACCTACCGAGACTCTCGCTATCTGTTTGCAAAACCTTATACTCAACGCAGCCTTCGCTCCCTTTACTTTTCTTCTCAACGCCTTTGTTCTGGTCTTGCTTTACAAATTCAGGACGTTGCGCACCAACTCTAACTTGATCTTAGGCTCTATGGCTTGCAGTGACGCCATCAATGGGCTTTTGGCTCAGCCTTTAAAGGTGACTCAAGAGATTCTTTTTCTTCGAGGAATAGAACCATATTGTCAGCTTGAGGACGCGAACATGTTTATCGGGCGAACGAACACTCTTGTATCGTTGATGATAGTGACGATTATCAATATTGAGCGGTACATCTCGTTGAAGTACACGTTGAGACACAGGGTGATAGTCACGTCCAAGCGCCTGGCAGTGGCTCTAACTGGGGCATGTTTGGTTCCTATAATTCTAAACATTGCAAGTTCCATTGATGCACTTTCACCATACAATTTATATGGCCTCGTCATTGTTCCTGCTGTGAGTGTGTCCACGACAATCTACTGCTTCTGTGTTATGATGAGTATTAGCAGGCGGCACCAAAGGAAGATTATGGCTGATCATATCGCCACAGGGTTACCGAGAGAACAGCTTAAGTTCAGATCAGTTGGTAGCCTGTTTACTATTCTGACAACTTTGAGGCTGTTCACATATGTTTTGATAATTCTATCGAATCTTTTCAAGGAACGATTTATGATGTTTGGACCAATTGCAGTGAACGTTGCATTGGTTATCTCGTTTATAAATCCAATCGTTTATTGTGCAAAGAATAAAAGTTTTAAACAAGCAGCTAAAACCTTTTTGGGCATTTAAGTGACTAAGTACTCGAGACTGCTTGATATGATGGTCTTATCCAGCAAGCTAAGCAAGCTGAGACGCCTGACGTAGACAGCGAACAGTCAGGTGTCAATTAAATGTGACTTTCTAGCCAATCAGTTGCGAGGGCCTTGTAGCCATGTAGCCATGCGACCTGCTTGAGTTGCACACATATGGGAAGCGACCTCCTTAAAATTAATCACCTCAATCTGCTCACCTCGAACTGTATCCAATGAGGAGCGATATTCTTAAACTGTATCCAATAAGGAGCAATATTCTGAAACTGTATCCAATGAGGAGCGATATCCATAAACTGTATCCAATGAGGAGCAATATTCTTAAACTGTATCCAATGAGGAGCGATATTCTTAAACTGTATCCAATGAGGAGCGATATTCTTAAACTGTATCCAATAAGGAGCAATATTCTTAAACTGTATCCAATGAGGAGCAATATTCTTAAACTGTATCCAATGAGGAGCGATATCCTTAAACTGTATCCAATGAGGAGCGATATTCTTAAACTGTATCCAATGAGGAGCGATATTCTTAAACTGTATCCAATGAGGAGCGATATTCTTATACTGTATCCAATGAGGAGCGATATCCTTAAACTATATCCAATGAGGAGCGATATTCTAATACTGTATCCAATGAGGAGCGAAATTCTTAAACTGTATCCAATGAGGAGCGACCCCCTTAAACTGTATCCAATGAGGAGCGATATCATTAAACGGTATCCAATAAGGAGCGATATCCTTAAACTGTATCCAATGAGGAGCGATATCCTTAAACTGTATCCAATTAGGAGCAATATTCTTAAACTGTATCCAATGAGTAGCAATATTCTTAAACTGTATCCAATGAGGAGCGATATCCTTAAACTATATCCAATGAGGAGCGAAATTCTTAAACTGTATCCAATGAGGAGCGACCCCCTTAAACTGTATCCAATGAGGAGCAATATTCTTAAACTGTATCCAATGAGGAGCGATATCCTTAAACTATATCCAATGAGGAGCGATATTCTTATACTGTATCCAATGAGGAGCGAAATTCTTAAACTGTATCCAATGAGGAGCGACCCCCTTAAACTGTATCCAATGAGGAGCGATATCCTTAAACGGTATCCAATAAGGAGCGATATCCTTAAACTGTATCCAATAAGGAGCGATATCCTTAAACTGTACCCAATGAGGAGCAATATCCTTAAACTGTATCCAATGAGGAGCGATATCCTTAAACTATATCCAATGAGGAGCGAAATTCTTAAACTGTATCCAATGAGGAGCGACCCCCTTAAACTGTATCCAATGAGGAGCAATATTCTTAAACTGTATCCAATGAGGAGCGATATTCTTAAACTGTATCCAATGAGGAGCGATATTCTTAAACTGTATCCAATGAGGAGCGATATCCTTAAACTGTATCCAATAAGGAGCGATATCCTTAAACTGTATCCAATGAGGAACGATATTCTTAAACTGTATCCAATGAGGAGCGATATCCTTAAACTGTTTCCAATGAGGAGCAATATTCTTAAACTGTATCCAATAAGGAGCGATATTCTTAAACTGTATCCAATGAGGAGCAAAATCCTTAAACTGTATCCAATGAGGAGCGATATTCTTAAACTGTACCCAATGAGAAGCGATGTTCTTAAACTGTATCCAATGAGGAGCGATATCCTTAAACTGTATCCAATAAGGAGCGATATCCTTAAACTGTATTCAATGAGGAGCGATATTCTTAAACTGTATCCAATGAGGAGCGATATCCTTAAACTGTATCCAGAGAGGAGCAATATCCTTAAACTGTAAGAACCTTCTTAGTTTGCTACTGGTGATATGCGACTACCATCTTAGCGCCACAGCAGGGGGTGGTGTAGGGGGGCACGTGCCCCCCCCTTCCAATATTTTCCAAAATTATAAGGACATCACCAGTAGGGGAGTGGCTGTGCCCCAAATATTTTCTATATGTGTATGTGTGTGTATGTATGTATGTATGTGATGTGTATGTGTGTGTATGTATGTATGTATGTGATGTGTATGTATGTGTATGTATGTATGTGATGTGTATGTATGTGATGTGTATGTGTATGTATGTGTATGTGTTACTTCGGTATCATGTCCCCCCTAATATTTTGAGGCTTGCTTAGGCGCTGCATCTTTAGCCAAGGAAATAGAACATTCACAAACTGTTATAATAGGTGCAATCTCAGGCAAAAAAAAAACAGCAAAACAGATCGTTTTAATTTTTCTGATAAATTGCTTGTGTTCATAACAGCCGGGAGAAAACACCCAATCCGATTTTTCTGGTTCTCCATAAAAAGGTTAAACGATAGAGTAGCATTCCTTGACTATTGTATCAGATACCAAATGGTGTAGAACAAACCAGATTGGGGACTCTGCTTCACACCATGACCATACTGTACTGGAACTGAAATTCTACTGGATGATGTTTCTGTCCTGTGTAGGTAGGTACCCACTTCTGTACCCACCTACCCCATATTCCAGCAGTCCTTTAAATAGGTAGATAGAAAGATTTGCAGCCATTAGCCTAGCACTTCACAGGCGTTTTTAGCCAGGCGTTGCTCGCTATCTCACCACAAACTCCCTTTGTGGAGGGGGAGCGAGCAACGCCTGCCTAAAAATGCTTGCGAGGGAGGCTACCATTAGCCTGGATAACAAACAATACTTTGATTAAATATTAGTATAGGTCATGATGGGTGCAGGGGGTGCACCCCCCCCAACACACACACACACAACGGCCAAAGGTCTAATTTTATAATTCAATAGAAGTGCTATTTGTAGACAAAACTCAAAATCATAAGCTAGATCACTCTGGTATGTAGCCAAATCCGACAATAAACGTCCCATTGAGATACTGCAAAGGCATAAAAAAATCCCTATTTTTGGTGGGGGTGGTCCGATTTTTATCAGAGAACTCACTTCCCTCCCCCCGGAAAAATTAGGCCAACTTTTTTGGATTTCGCACCCCCCCAGGAAAAATCCTGGGTACAGGCCTGACTACTATGGACAAAGCTTAACATATTAGTATGCATAACATTGCTGCACTGTGTACATAATTTGTGCATCAGATTCTTATTCAAGAATCACCATGGTTTTTATTGATTTTACCTTTTATAGTTGACGTCTTTAAAACCTTTTTTTCAGAATTGATTGCATTTTTCCTGGGAGTATTTCTTTCCATCAAATTTTTGCTGAGCCTTTCAAAGTCAAATCACCAAGTGACTTCATTCAGGTATAATGGATTGATATTTTTCCCAGTTCACCATTACCCTAATTCAACCTTTCTTTCCTTCACCCCCACCCCCTTCTTACCTTCACCCCCCTCCTTACCTTCACTCCTCTCCTTACCTACACTCCCCTCCTTACCTTCACCCCTTCCTTACCTTCACCCCCCTCATTACCTTCACTTCTCTCCTTACCTACACTCCCCTCCTTACCTTCACCCCTTCCTTACCTTCACCCCCCTCATTACCTTCACTCCCCTCCTTACCTTCACCCCCCTCCTTACCTTCACCCCTTCCTTACCTTCATCCCCCTCATTACCTTCACCCCCCTCCTTACCTTCACCTCCTCCTTACCTTCATCCCCCTCCTTACCTTCACCCTCCTCCTTACCTTAACTCCTCTCCTTACCCTCACCCCCTCCTTACCTTCACCCCTTCCTTACCTTCACCCCCCTCATTACCTTCACTCCTCTCCTTACCCTCACCCCCTCCTTACCTTCACCCCCCTCCTTACCCTCACCCTTATTACCTTCACCCCCCCTCCTTACCCTCACCCTTATTACCTTCACCCCCCTCCTTACCTTCACCCCCCTCATTACCTTCACCCCCTTCTTACCTTCACCCCCCTCCTTACCTTCACTCCTCTCCTTACCTTCACTCCTCTCCTTACCTTCATCCCCCTCCTTACCTTCACTCCTCTTCTTACCTTCACCCTCCTCCTTACCTTCACTCCTCTCCTTACCTTCATCCCCCTCCTTACCTTCACTCCTCTTCTTACCTTCACCCTCCTCCTTACCTTCACTCCTCTTCTTACCTTCACCCTCCTCCTTACCTTCACCCTCCTCCTTACCTTCACCCCCTCCTTACCTTCATCCCCCTCCTTACCTTCACCTCCTCCTTACCTTCATCCCCCTCCTTACCTTCATCCCCCTCCTTACCTTCACCCTCCTCCTTACCTTCACTCCCCTCCTTACCTTCACCTCCTCCTTACCTTCATCCCCCTCCTTACCTTCACCCCCCTCCTTACCTTCACCCCCCTCCTTACCCTCACCCCCCTCCTTACCTTCACCCCCACCTTACCTTCACCCCCCTCTTTACCCTCACCACCCTCCTTACCTTCACCCCCCTCCTTACCTCCACCCCCTCCTTACCTTCACCCCCTCCTTACCTTCACCCCCCTCCTTACCTTCATCCCCCTCCTTACCCTCACCCCCCTCCTTACCTTCACCCCCACCTTACCTTCACCCCCCTCCTTACCTTCACCCTCCTCCTTACCTTCACCCCTTCCTTACCTTCACCCCCTCCTTACCTTCACTCCCTCCTTACCTTCACCCCCCTCCTTACCTTCACTCCCTCCTTACCTTCATCCCCCTCCCTACCTTCACCTCCTCCTTACCTTCATCCCCCTCCTTACCTTCACCCCCCTCCTTACCTTAACTCCTCTCCTTACCCTCACCCCCTCCTTACCTTCACCCCCCTCCTTACCTTCACCTCCTCCTTACCTTCATCCCCCTCCTTACCTTCACCCCCCTCCTTACCTTAACTCCTCTCCTTACCCTCACCCCCCTCCTTACCTTCACCCCCCTCCTTACCTCCACCCCCTCCTTACCTTCACCCCCTCCTTACCTTCACCCCCCTCCTTACCTTCACCCCCCTCCTTACCCTCACCCCCCTCCTTACCTTCACCCCCACCTTACCTTCACCCCCCTCCTTACCTTCACCCTCCTCCTTACCTTCACCCCTTCCTTACCTTCACCCCCTCCTTACCTTCACTCCCTCCTTACCTTCACCCCCCTCCTTACCTTCACTCCCTCCTTACCTTCATCCCCCTCCTTACCTTCACCTCCTCCTTACCTTCATCCCCCTCCTTACCTTCACCCCCCTCCTTACCTTAACTCCTCTCCTTACCCTCACCCCCTCCTTACCTTCACCCCTTCCTTACCTTCACCCCCCTCATTACCTTCACTCCTCTCCTTACCCTCACCCCCTCCTTACCTTCACCCCCCTCCTTACCCTCACCCTTATTACCTTCACCCCCCTCCTTACCCTCACCCTTATTACCTTCACCCCCCTCCTTACCTTCACCCCCCTCATTACCTTCACCCCCTCCTTACCTTCACCCCCCTCCTTACCTTCACCCCCCTCCTTACCTTCACCCCTCTTCTTACCTTCACCCCCCTCCTTACCTTCACTCCTCTCCTTACCTTCACTCCTCTCCTTACCTTCATCCCCCTCCTTACCTTCACTCCTCTTCTTACCTTCACCCTCCTCCTTACCTTCACTCCTCTCCTTACCTTCATCCCCCTCCTTACCTTCACTCCTCTTCTTACCTTCACCCTCCTCCTTACCTTCACTCCTCTTCTTACCTTCACCCTCCTCCTTACCTTCACCCTCCTCCTTACCTTCACCCCCTCCTTACCTTCATCCCCCTCCTTACCTTCACCTCCTCCTTACCTTCATCCCCCTCCTTACCTTCATCCCCCTCCTTACCTTCACCCTCCTCCTTACCTTCACTCCCCTCCTTACCTTCACCCCCCTCCTTACCTTCACCCCCCTCCTTACCCTCACCCCCCCTCCTTACCTTCACCCCCACCTTACCTTCACCCCCCTCCTTACCCTCACCCCCCTCCTTACCTTCACCCCCCTCCTTACCTTCACCCCCCTCCTTACCTTCACCCCCTCCTTACCTTCACCCCCCTCCTTACCTTCACCCCCCCTCCTTACCCTCACCCCCCTCCTTACCTTCACCCCCACCTTACCTTCACCCCCCTCCTTACCCTCACCCCCCTCCTTACCTTCACCCCCACCTTACCTTCACCCCCCTCCTTACCTTCACCCTCCTCCTTACCTTCACCCCTTCCTTACCTTCACCCCCCTCCTTACCTTCACTCCCTCCTTCCCTTCACCCCCCTCCTTACCTTCACTCCCTCCTTACCTTCATCCCCCTCCTTACCTTCACCTCCTCCTTACCTTCATCCCCCTCCTTACCTTCATCCCCCTCCTTACCTTCACCCTCCTCCTTACCTTCACTCCCCTCCTTACCTTCACCTCCTCCTTACCTTCATCCCCCTCCTTACCTTCACCCCCCTCCTTACCTTCACCCCCTCCTTACCCTCACCCCCTCCTTACCTTCACCCCCACCTTACCTTCACCCCCCTCATTACCTTCACCCCCTCCTTACCTTCACCTCCCTCCTTACCTTCACCCCCCTCCTTACCTTCACCCCCCTTCTTACCTTCACCCCCCTCCTTACCTTCACTCCTCTCCTTACCTTCACTCCTCTCCTTACCTTCATCCCCCTCCTTACCTTCACTCCTCTTCTTACCTTCACCCTCCTCCTTACCTCCACTCCTCTCCTTACCTTCATCCCCCTCCTTACCTTCACTCCTCTTCTTACCTTCACCCTCCTCCTTACCTTCACTCCTCTTCTTACCTTCACCCTCCTCCTTACCTTCACCCTCCTCCTTACCTTCACCCTCCTCCTTACCTTCACTCCTCTTCTTACCTTCACCCTCCTCCTTACCTCCACTCCTCTCCTTACCTTCATCCCCCTCCTTACCTTCACTCCTCTTCTTACCTTCACCCTCCTCCTTACCTTCACTCCTCTTCTTACCTTCACCCTCCTCCTTACCTTCACCCTCCTCCTTACCTTCACCCCCTCCTTACCTTCATCCCCCTCCTTACCTTCATCCCCCTCCTTACCTTCACCCTCCTCCTTACCTTCACCTCCCCTCCTTACCTTCACCTCCTCCTTACCTTCATCCCCCTCCTTACCTTCACCCCCCTCCTTACCTTCACCCCCCTCCTTACCCTCACCCCCCTCCTTACCTTCACCCCCACCTTACCTTCACCCCCCTCCTTACCCTCACCCCCCTCCTTACCTTCACCCCCCTCCTTACCTTCACCCCCCTCCTTACCTTCACCCCCTCCTTACCTTCACCCCCCTCCTTACCTTCACCCCCCTCCTTACCCTCACCCCCCTCCTTACCTTCACCCCCACCTTACCTTCACCCCCCTCCTTACCCTCACCCCCCTCCTTACCTTCACCCCCACCTTACCTTCACCCCCCCTCCTTACCTTCACCCTCCTCCTTACCTTCACCCCTTCCTTACCTTCACCCCCCTCCTTACCTTCACTCCCTCCTTACCTTTACCCCCCTCCTTACCTTCACTCCCTCCTTACCTTCATCCTCCTCTTTACCTTCACCTCCTCCTTACCTTCATCCCCCTCCTTACCTTCACCCTCCTCCTTACCTTCACTCCCCTCCTTACCTTCACCTCCTCCTTACCTTCATCCCCCTCCTTACCTTCACCCCCCTCCTTACCTTCACCCCCTCCTTACCCTCACCCTCACCTTACCTTCACCCCCCTCCTTACCTTCACCCTCCTCCTTACCTTCACCTCCTTCCTTACCTTCACCCCCCTCCTTACCTTCACCCTCCTCCTTACCTTCACCCTCCTCCTTACCTTCACCCCCCTCCTTACCTTCACCCCCCTCCTTACCTTCACCCCCCTCCTTACCCTCACCCCCCTCCTTACCTTCACCCCCACCTTACCTTCACCCCCCTCCTTACCCTCACCCCCCTCCTTACCTTCACCCTCACCTTACCTTCACCCCCCTCCTTACCTTCACCCCCCTCCTTACCTTCACCCCCCTCCTTACCTTCACCCCCCTCATTACCTTCACCCCCTCCTTACCTTCACCCCCCTCCTTACCTTCACCCCCCTCCTTACCTTCACCCCTCTTCTTACCTTCACCCCCCTCCTTACCTTCACTCCTCTCCTTACCTTCACTCCTCTCCTTACCTTCATCCCCCTCCTTACCTTCACTCCTCTTCTTACCTTCACCCTCCTCCTTACCTTCACTCCTCTCCTTACCTTCATCCCCCTCCTTACCTTCACTCCTCTTCTTACCTTCACCCTCCTCCTTACCTTCACTCCTCTTCTTACCTTCACCCTCCTCCTTACCTTCACCCTCCTCCTTACCTTCACCCCCTCCTTACCTTCATCCCCCTCCTTACCTTCACCTCCTCCTTACCTTCATCCCCCTCCTTACCTTCATCCCCCTCCTTACCTTCACCCTCCTCCTTACCTTCACTCCCCTCCTTACCTTCACCCCCCTCCTTACCTTCACCCCCCTCCTTACCCTCACCCCCCCTCCTTACCTTCACCCCCACCTTACCTTCACCCCCCTCCTTACCCTCACCCCCCTCCTTACCTTCACCCCCCTCCTTACCTTCACCCCCCTCCTTACCTTCACCCCCTCCTTACCTTCACCCCCCTCCTTACCTTCACCCCCCTCCTTACCCTCACCCCCCTCCTTACCTTCACCCCCACCTTACCTTCACCCCCCTCCTTACCCTCACCCCCCTCCTTACCTTCACCCCCACCTTACCTTCACCCCCCTCCTTACCTTCACCCTCCTCCTTACCTTCACCCCTTCCTTACCTTCACCCCCCTCCTTACCTTCACTCCCTCCTTCCCTTCACCCCCCTCCTTACCTTCACTCCCTCCTTACCTTCATCCCCCTCCTTACCTTCACCTCCTCCTTACCTTCATCCCCCTCCTTACCTTCATCCCCCTCCTTACCTTCACCCTCCTCCTTACCTTCACTCCCCTCCTTACCTTCACCTCCTCCTTACCTTCATCCCCCTCCTTACCTTCACCCCCCTCCTTACCTTCACCCCCTCCTTACCCTCACCCCCTCCTTACCTTCACCCCCACCTTACCTTCACCCCCCTCATTACCTTCACCCCCTCCTTACCTTCACCTCCCTCCTTACCTTCACCCCCCTCCTTACCTTCACCCCCCTTCTTACCTTCACCCCCCTCCTTACCTTCACTCCTCTCCTTACCTTCACTCCTCTCCTTACCTTCATCCCCCTCCTTACCTTCACTCCTCTTCTTACCTTCACCCTCCTCCTTACCTCCACTCCTCTCCTTACCTTCATCCCCCTCCTTACCTTCACTCCTCTTCTTACCTTCACCCTCCTCCTTACCTTCACTCCTCTTCTTACCTTCACCCTCCTCCTTACCTTCACCCTCCTCCTTACCTTCACCCTCCTCCTTACCTTCACTCCTCTTCTTACCTTCACCCTCCTCCTTACCTCCACTCCTCTCCTTACCTTCATCCCCCTCCTTACCTTCACTCCTCTTCTTACCTTCACCCTCCTCCTTACCTTCACTCCTCTTCTTACCTTCACCCTCCTCCTTACCTTCACCCTCCTCCTTACCTTCACCCCCTCCTTACCTTCATCCCCCTCCTTACCTTCATCCCCCTCCTTACCTTCACCCTCCTCCTTACCTTCACTCCCCTCCTTACCTTCACCTCCTCCTTACCTTCATCCCCCTCCTTACCTTCACCCCCCTCCTTACCTTCACCCCCCTCCTTACCCTCACCCCCCTCCTTACCTTCACCCCCACCTTACCTTCACCCCCCTCCTTACCCTCACCCCCCTCCTTACCTTCACCCCCCTCCTTACCTTCACCCCCCTCCTTACCTTCACCCCCTCCTTACCTTCACCCCCCTCCTTACCTTCACCCCCCTCCTTACCCTCACCCCCCTCCTTACCTTCACCCCCACCTTACCTTCACCCCCCTCCTTACCCTCACCCCCCTCCTTACCTTCACCCCCACCTTACCTTCACCCCCCTCCTTACCTTCACCCTCCTCCTTACCTTCACCCCTTCCTTACCTTCACCCCCCTCCTTACCTTCACTCCCTCCTTACCTTTACCCCCCTCCTTACCTTCACTCCCTCCTTACCTTCATCCTCCTCTTTACCTTCACCTCCTCCTTACCTTCATCCCCCTCCTTACCTTCACCCTCCTCCTTACCTTCACTCCCCTCCTTACCTTCACCTCCTCCTTACCTTCATCCCCCTCCTTACCTTCACCCCCCTCCTTACCTTCACCCCCTCCTTACCCTCACCCTCACCTTACCTTCACCCCCCTCCTTACCTTCACCCTCCTCCTTACCTTCACCCCTTCCTTACCTTCACCCCCCTCCTTACCTTCACCCTCCTCCTTACCTTCACCCTCCTCCTTACCTTCACCCCCCTCCTTACCTTCACCCCCCTCCTTACCTTCACCCCCCTCCTTACCCTCACCCCCCTCCTTACCTTCACCCCCACCTTACCTTCACCCCCCTCCTTACCCTCACCCCCCTCCTTACCTTCACCCTCACCTTACCTTCACCCCCCTCCTTACCTTCACCCTCCTCCTTACCTTCACCCCTTCCTTACCTTCACCCCCCTCCTTACCTTCACCCTCCTCCTTACCTTCACCCCCCTCCTTACCTTCACCCCCCTCCTTACCTTCACCCCCTCCTTACCTTCACCCCCTCCTTACCTCCACCCCTCCTTACCTTCACTCCCTCCTTACCTTCACCCCCTCCTTACCTTCACCGCCTCATTACCTTCACCCCCCTCCTTACCTTCACCCCCCTCCTTACCTTCACCCCCCTCCTTACCTTCACCCCCACCTTACCTTCACCCCCCTCCTTACCTTCACCCTCCTCCTTACCTTCACCCCTTCCTTACCTTCACCCCCCTCCTTACCTTCACTCCCTCCTTACCTTCACCCCCCTCCTTACCTTCACTCCCTCCTTACCTTCACCCCCTCCTTACCTTCACCCCCTCCTTACCTTCACCCCCTCCTTACCTCCACCCCCTCCTTACCTTCACTCCCTCCTTACCTTCACCCCCTCCTTACCTTCACCCCCTCATTACCTTCACCCCCCTCCTTACCTTCACTCCCTCCTTACCTTCACCCCCTCCTTACCTTCACCCCCTCCTTACCTTCACCCCCTCCTTACCTTCACTCCCTCCTTACCTTCACTCCCTCCTTACCTTCACCCCCCTCCTTACCCTCACCCCCTCCTTACCTTCACCCCCTCCTTACCTTCACCCCCTCCTTACCTTCACTCCCTCCTTACCTTCACTCCCTCCTTACCTTCACTCCCTCTTTACCTTCACCCCCTCCTTACCTTCACTCCCTCTTTACCTTCACCCCCTCCTTACCTTCACCCCCTCATTACCTTCGCCCCCCTCCTTACCTTCACCCCCCTCCTTACCTTCACTCCCTCCTTACCTTCACCCCCCTTATCTTCACCCCCGTCCTCACCTCCACCCCTCTCCTTACCTGTACCCCCTTACTTTCGACTTTTCTTGCCCTTTTTGCCCTTCCTCTTTTTTTGTTGTACTTCCCTTATGGCTCACTCTTGCTGTTTTATTACACTTCCTTTCAAACTCATCATCACGTAATTATTGAATTGATCTCTTTATTCTCTTTTTTGTAGAGACATTGTAAGGACGGTTCTGTTATCTAGTTTTGGCAAGCTATTGTTCGTCCCTGTGGTGGTTTGGGGGGGCCCCAGTGTGCAGACAGGGCTTCTGCTGACCAGGCTACTTGTTTTTGCATCAACCACAGTAGCGCTTGGAGGTAAAACAAGTTTTGTCGATTGTAATCTTTTGCCAATTGTTATGGCGTATATAGTGTTCCTACTTCACCGAAAGGGAGTGAAACCTCAAAGCAGTTGCCGCTGTGTCAAGCTTTTTACCTCAGTTTGATTACATAAGTGAATTGCTCTGCTCGCCACGGGGAGAATCGCCCAACCTTGTTTCAGCGTTTCTCCCCCTATCATGTTATGAACCGATGGCCTTTGGTGACCTGGGACCGCGCGCGCAACACGGACGTATTATTCTCTTATTTTTATAGCCTGCTTGCAGGCGGTACTCGGTGTTATTATTGCGGAAAACCCTCTCCGCTCGGTGATCGGGCGCCGTCTTGTATTGTAAGCCGCGTGGTTCCTGGGGGCGAGCGCAAAAACGGACGCAGGGTCTTCTTTCCCCCCTACCCTGCGTCCGTTTTTGGGCTCGCTTACAAAAAAGGGGCTGGCGTCTTCTTGACTTAGTTCTCGTTGTTACATATGTGCCATTTTATTTATTTTGATATTTGATCATATATGTATTGTTGTTTTTTTTTCACAGTTACACTAAAGATTCCCTTCACTCGAGCATCACTTGTAGTTGGCGCGGGTTGCCTGTGTGAAGTGCTTACTTCTCAAGCCTATGTCATGTGGGACTCGAAGCGAATGACGTAACAAAAGGTGTGTAGGGTCTTTGCATCAACCACAGAGATCAGGAAATTATTTCGGGGTCACATGGGCAAGAGAAACAAAATTGTAAACAACGAAATTCTAATGATTTTCGCTGAAATGCGACGCGCTATCCGTGTTTACATAGAAAACCCGGTCAAGCAATGTCGGGTAATAAAAAATGTTATTCTTGTTTTTATACATTTCTCTCAGATAGAGTTGAATAATCAGGGGCGGACAGTCAAGATTTAGAAACAAGTTTTGGCAGGCAAAAGAGTGGACACACGAATAGGCAATGGGCATTAAACCTTTGCGTTTTTTTTATTAAAAGTCAGTTTAGTTACAGACTAGAAATGATTTGTTGAGTATCTATCAATGACGCTTGATTAAACTATATCAGTACCTTAAGTACTATTTAAAGGATAATACACAATAAAGCAGATCCAGGCATTGTGCAAAGTGTAACTTTGGCAAATTTTGAACTGGAAGGCTTGTCAAGAACTTTTTGGTGTATAGGGCAGGAATGAAATATTATAATTCTGCTGCACAATACCTGAATCTGTTACTTAAACTACAAAGTAAATTATCGATGCATGTAGAGATTCGTATGGTCCAATGCTTCCACTTCTAGCCAAACCATTTCCATGCTTTTTCCACACGTTTCTTGACCGCCTGCTTAACTTTCCACTAGAACATACAAGGCAGGAATTAGTAAACTTCTAAGCCCCGAAATCGATTGGAGAAATCAAAGAGGTTTAGCAGCTTAAAATTACTGACTAGAGGTAATAGAACTGACTGCAAAATATTGAATCGCAGTAAAGCTTTTTGATTTATTTGAGATACGTTGCATACCATGTATTCCTTCATCTTAGGCTTCTTGTCCTCCTGAAATATGAAATAGAAACGGTTGTTAATTTATTGTCACGTTCTTAATTAAATAAAATGGGAGTTGCTTAACTTGCATCTACTTGTATTCCACATTTGTAGCCTAAATCGAATTAGAGTTCGCAGAATATTGAATCGCAGTACTCCGTATGTTTATTTGAGTGAGACACAAATGCACCTACCCAGGCTCTTTTGGCCTTATCCCTCATGTTCTCCTTGGATATGAAATAAAAATAAAATGGGTTTTAATATTATTGTCACGTTCTAAATTCAATAAAATGGGAGTTAATTTTCATCTACTTGTATTCTACATTTGAAGCCTAAATCGAAAGTTTGTGTCTTAAAATGCACATACTGATAAAAGCAATAACACAATACAATGGGAAAGAGGAGATGTTCCTTTTAAAGAATGTGGAACGACCACTCCTTTGTTACTGTTTAGATTTGAAAATTCAATGGTCTTGTTTGCCTAAGAACTTCAAAGTAACCATCCACAATTGAAGTTCAATACTCGAGTAACATTTGATTAAAAGTAATCTCAGTCGTCATTTGATTGAATGTATCTCAGTTACTCGCTTGAACCAGCCGATGGAAATGGATGCTTTGCGTGACTCGGTATCGCGCGGGAGCCTTACAAAGATTGGACGAGGATGGTTTCGCTTGTAGCAGAATTTCGCCTTCTTGAAGCACCACAGTTTCTTTGGACAGCTATCTCCTGCAGCTTTCTCACACTTCTTGAACATCACTTTGCATTTCGTCTAATTTTACAAACGCAAAATGAGGATATTTAGTACTTCAATTACCAGTTGGATTCCTAAAAGATACACTGATATAATTTGGCAACGTGAAATGATGGTCAACATATACACAACAACGAACAATAAAATTACGAATATTTTTTGTTGGGATCTAAAAAGGGCTTCTGTTGGCGAAGGGGATATATTGCATAAGTGCTTATTTGTACCACCATCACGGTATTACAGTCTATCTAGTACCCTTTACCATGTTTCGTCTCTCCAGGCCTTCAATTTCAGTCTCGTTGGAGGGCATGCTGGTTGGTGGCAGGGTGGGGTGGTGCTTTTCAATGCACGCCACAAACTTGTACTTGCACGCCAGCACGCGGGTGCAGTTAAAATCCGCCATTGCCATGCACTTGACCTTCTCAATCATACATTTCTGTTGAATGATAATATATCCCAAGCTTTATAGAACCGTTTCGAATCGTATGTCACACTATGTGACGCGCGCTACAGTGACCAACGAGACAAAGTTTAAAGAAACTTCGCCAATTAGCAGGGTGGAATCAGGGTGGGTCAGTTTTGATTGACGCGAACTTGATAACTAGGAGTATTTCGTGGTGCTGTGATGTGCACTGACTAAATCAATTCCTAGCCTTGCTGGTGGGTAGCTAGGCTATATCTATCAATTAACGCATTTCTCGCATCCATATTGGTTTACTTCACAAAACAGCGCGCGTCGTACTGTAAATAGAACTGGGTTAGTATTTTTTTACTCGAGTTTAATATACACGAAAATGTACCCTTTTCAACAGTCACCTCTTTTACAGTAAGGATCGACCAAATATTTTTCTAAGCTATAAATCAAGACAACGTTAAAAAGTATACTCTGTGAAACAATGTGGTTGCGCTGACGTTTCGGGCGTTAGCCCTTCGTCGGAGCAAAAGTCGGGTTATTTAGGCGTACAATATACAGGGGCGTAGCCAGGGGGCCCTGGCCCCCCTTCTAGCAGCCAAAAATACAGTAAATGTATGAGACATTATCTAAAATACAGGAGAAAATGCCTTAAAGGGGCCTTTTGGGCCCCCTCCTGTTAAAAATCCTCGCTACGCGGCTGACATACTTGATCAACTTTGTTTGAATTTATAGCATGTCGACACCACGCAGACCAACTAGTTTGTCTATAGATTGTCTGTTGTCTTTCTAGCTATACCATAAATTTACAGAAAAGAATCTACAGAAAAGAATTTCGAACAAGCAAACCTTGGATGCTTTGTTGGACTCGCTACTGCGCAGGAGCAGGAACCATCAAATACTTTGCCTTTCCATTTGATACCTATGACTGCGCATTCCCCTGCTTCTGCTTCGCAACCCCCCAAAGCGTGAATTGGCGGCATCGGGGCTCCTTGAGAAAGTGTAAGTTGGGCGCTACCCCCTTCACCCCCTTCACCCCCCCCCCCCCCCTCCCATCTCCCCTCCCACCACCACCTTCATACTTACCTTGAGATATTCGGGAAGTCGGCGATGATGGTGTCGATGATGATGTGGTCTGTGATGTTTTCTACGATGACCATGATGCCGGCCTTGCTCGCGTTTTTCCTTGTAGCAGGTCATCTTGTTTTTGTAGCAAGTCAACTGGTTCTCACAACCTTCTGCTGTTTTCAAGCATTCTTCAAACTGCGTCTTGCATTTCTACACACAGCAAAGGAGTTACTTTGGTGCTATCACTTCTTTACTACTTACATTCTCTCCTGTACATAACAACAATAGTTTACTAAGGTGATTCGAGTTATCTGGGTCACTTCAAATATCACTAACAATTAAAGGGACGTTCGGGCAGGTTTGACTTATATTGAGTGTAAAAATACATAAGATATATTAATTAATTTTTTCTTTGAAAAAAAAAAAGTTTTCTTTGAGCCAGTCCTTACACATGGTCTTGTTGGTTCGGGCCTTTGGTCCTCATCGTCTCCAGCAAAGGCCTCACGCTTGTTGTCCTTGATGGTCTTCCAGCACTTGCTCTTTTCCTGGTGGCATTGAAGCATCTTCTCACAAGTACCGTTAGAGCTATTCCTGCACTCCTCAAATTCCATCATGCACTGGGATAAAAATGATTGGATTTTACATAGATACATAGTCCTATACTCGCACTTATCAACCACGTTCACCCTAACACTGTAGCACAAGCCAACCACACCCTATCACCCTACCATCAGCATCACCAACCACACCTTATCACCTCCTACCACCACCCAACGAAAAGCTATCTACCACGACCCAGCCTCACCCTATCACCCTACCATCAGCCAACCACACCCTATCACACTACCATCAGCATCACCAACCACACCCTATCACCTCCTACCACCACCCAACGAAAAGCTATCTACCACGACCCAGCCTCACCCTATCACCCTACCATCAGCATCATTAACAACACCCTATCACCTCCTACCACCACCCAACGAAAAGCTATGTACCACGACCCAGCCTCACCCTATCACCTACCAACAGCCAACCACACCCTATCACCCTACCATCAGCATCACCAACCACACCTTATCACCTTCTTCCACCACCCAACGAAAAGCTATCTACCACGGCCCAGCTTCACTTGCGTGAAGCCACAACCTTCCCATCGGCCAAGTCGAGCGTACTATCTTAAAGTACTATCTTACACAAAAAACAGTGCTATTAAAGGGTAAAGAAGAAAAGATAGCCGGTGGTAACAGAACTCGAAGGGGGGAAATAAATTTCTTCTATTTGCTTCTATATCGTACAATTCAGAGGCAAAAATAAAACACATTTAGACATTTAAAGTAGACTTTACATATGAAATCTAGACTTCGCTTTCCTCAATACCTCCTCAATACCCGGCATGGTGGGGGGGGGGGGTATGGATATATTCTGGAACTACACATTCTGCGGTAAATTAAACCCTTTTGACAGCTAGTAGAGTTTATACTATGAAACATTTTTTAGAAACTTTAAAATTAATTATAAAATTGGAAGACTACCTTTTAAATATTAAAAATATTTCTCACCGAATTGTACTAACGAACATGAGGGAAAGCAATCATGAACTATAACTTAAAAAAGGCAGGTATGAAAGACCTACCAAATGAGGACATCAAGGACGAAGCGCATTTTATCCTTCGTTGCAAACAATACAACAAACTGCGCAACGATCTGTTTACTGATATTATACATAGGTCTACCTCCTGGGGCTCGTTTCTCAAAACATCCAAGAATTCTCGGGCTCGAAAACGATTTATTCTTTAAATTTGAAAAGCTGGCTAATTTCTATAAAATTTATGGTATGTAAATGTGTTGAAATATCGTCAAACGTCGTATTTCACCACAAAGATTCAAGTAAAGGATGATTCTCTTATAGATTTTTAGATTTTGATCTTTCACGAACTTCTCGGGCCCGAAATTCACATGGCTTTAATATTAAGAAAGTTCTCGGGACCTCGCAGTCACCCGAGACTTTTCGGGTAAATTTCTGGCTTCAGCAAAACTTGGAAAATAGCCCTATTGAGCGTAATCTTGAAATATGAACCAAGAGGAAGTTTAAACTGTTCTTAAACATGAAAGACAAATGCCTGGCAAGGGCCCTTTAATAGCGCGGTTTCGTGTTTAAAGTTCCTAGTATTTCGACAAACACACCAATGTTTTTATGGTTCCCCTGACAAAACATAAACAACCCTCCCGTGTTTCCTCTAAATATATTTCTAACAATATACAAATGCCTGTGGCAAATCCGCCATCCCGCGTGATCTTTATAACTACGCGGCCAAGCGCTCCAACGCTTTCGCGACTGACAAGCGCGGACGGCTGCATAAGCGTGCAGCTATGAACACTGTTAAATGCGGCTAACACGGCTATGAGCGCGGTTAAATGCGGCTAACCCGGCTATGAGCGCGGTTAGCGCCCACAATAACATAGCAATTTAGATTTATCGCCGCTGAAACGCGGTAGCTCTCATCAATCAGCGAGAAAATCTCGAGAATCCATATGCTGAACAAATGCCATTGTGAAAGGCACTACTTTCGTGCTATGATCATGTGACAGGAATGTTCAGTGTCAATAAAATTGTTTACTTGGTAAACCGCATCTGTTTTGGGAGCCCTTTCTTTTGTGCGTACATGAGACATCCCTTCCCTACCTACTCAACGAAAAACTCGCCGAACTCATCTCTGCATCTCGATAACAAACCATCACATTCGCGGTCTAAAATCCCAGAAAACTTCCGCACAAACAACCAAAGCTTTTTTGTTTTCTATTCCCTGCTAGCAGAGGCCTTCTTCCCTGTATTTCGCTGAATGCCAGCCAGCGAAATGAACAGAGAATGACAGTAATAGAGGCCTCTGCTAGCAAGGAAACTCTTTTCTTTCGCCAATGTATCAATAGTCAAAGAGATCTTCGCTTCTTTGCGAAGATCTTCGCTAATTCTCTCGCATCTCGACATATATCTGTTTCAATTTTCAGTTCCTTTGAATCTCTGTTAAAAATGGATCTAAATACCTTCATGCCCTGCTGTGGCCGGCGGCCTTCGCCGGGATAGCCTCGTACTAGGGATAGCCTCTGCCGGGATTGCCTCTGCCAGGATTTCCTCTGCCGGGATTGCCTCTGGCGGGAAAGCCTCTGGCGGGAAAGCCTCTGCCGGTTACCTTCGTCGCCGTCTTCGTCTTCATCATCATCGTCATCATCGTTTTCATATCCTTCATCTTTTTCGTCGTCGTCGTCGTCATCATCAATGTCTTCTGTGCCGACTTCACTTTCCTCAATACCCGGCATTTTTGGTACCGGAGGAGCCCCATCTACCAAGGTCGTCTCGTCAGGGAGACCCCAATCGTCCGAGGCATGAAGCCCGACCGCCAGAGCACAAAGCACCAAGCACAACAACAATTTCATTGTGGTGAGCAGGCGTCTGAACCTTCGCGAACGAGTTGCTCCTTTTGTACCAGGCGCGTACGGAAACACTAGACGCTGCTGCTCGGTGGCGATGATTGACGCTACCCGGGGAATCGAGCTAGATATCTTATTGACTGTCAATCAAAACCCTGTTTTAAACCTGACAAAGCTGGTTTCAGGTGAAGAGTTTTTGGTATTTACGAATGATTTTATTTGTTGTTAAATCTGCGCCCTATAGAATTACTCCTTTAATAGCCCGTCTAATGTGTTCAATATTATTGGCAATGAGAGTATTTGCCAATTAAGGACAAGCAAGGGATATGCCTGGGGAACAGTCGAAACGTGCTAGCGGGATACCGTACGGCCATACAGGTCAAGGGCAAAGCTAAAACAGAACAATACAATTAAAGCCTTCTCAAATCAGGTATCCGTAGGGTGTGAGGCTCTCCTTGGCACGGAAAGCCAGATAGATAGCATTGGGAATTGACAATCTCCGGAGGAAGGAAAAAGTTTGAGGTCTTACATCCGTCTTGCCTGTCTGTTTTGATTCTCATATAAAAGCTGTCAGTGCGTGACACTAGCAGATTTTTTACCGCTTTATGTTATATCGAAATACAGCAAAGGAATGTTCCAGCTAGATAGAAATAGAGAACTTACAGTAAAGGCCACGCGTATGTTTTAAGAAAGCTATAGGCCTAAAGAAATGTAATTCCCAGGCGTAGTGCTTTGACATCAAGAGCGAGTAGAAAAAGAAGCAAACGTGAAAATAAAACCGTAACGCTTCTAGTGCCGGTTACATTATTTGCCCGGAAAACTTGCTTTAGCTTGCCCCAAGCCGGTTTTTGGCAACAGTAGGACTTCTCGTTGTTGGATAAATTGCTTCTGCGGCAAAAGAAACCCTTAGCGGATAAAAATCGTCAAACACGCTGTACTTGCCATTGACCTTATAATAAAAGAGGGATAGGTCGCTCGCGCGTTAATCAACAGATCATGGGCGTTATCAATTTTAAACTTCGCACAGAACCGTCACTGTTAATGCGATTGTTCTAGATTTTTTTACCAAAGACGACCCAATGTATGGAAAGTGCACACATTTAAAAATTGTATTTGTATTTACACGCAATAATGTAGTAGCACATAAAAAGTAAACAACATGTTTTGCACTTATTTGAGACTGACGCAAAATTGAGCGTTAGCTTTTTGACGTTATCGCCCACCTTACTGTATTTCGACCAAGCGCTAGTCCCCAGGACGATAGTCTTATGAGGGGTTCACTATCGCCGCGCTAAATGTTTTTATACGATAGTAAGGCTGTCTTTAGACTACAGGATGCAAGCGAAAGAAAGATTTTATAGCTGGCTTTTGTTTTTGTTTTGGCATTCGAGTTACCCAACATCTGAACTCACTAGGAATTTCGTCGGAGCCACACTGCAATAGCCGTATGCAGACACCCTGTATACAGGATGCACGGCATGCAATAGTTGTACTAAAATTGCAATGATGTCATGCTCTAAAAGGGGAAAATCACGAGTGTGCATAAGCCTGGCTTATCGAGTGATACGTATAGAAGATCATTTCCGGTGCTGAAAGGTTAAACTAATATGAAAATCTTTGACAAAAAACAGACCAGTATTGTGATATCAGTAATGTCCCCTGAAATGATAACACTATTTTTGTTTCGAGGACACGCCTGCGCTTACTTGCATTTGCGTCTACCCATTAAAGGCCAATCACGCCGCCATTTTACGCTCCCGCTAAATACCGGGTGAATCAAAGAATCCATTTCCATGTTACTGAGAAACTTTCAACCAAATTATCATGAATTAAGTATCAAACTTTAATCTTGAATGGCTGTATTTTCAACTTTAAACAATAAAAAAGAAGTGGTTGATCGACATTCTTTAATTAACCGTGAAAAAAAGGTTATAGATTATTTAGCTCAATTTTCGTTTTTCTCCCCGTCGCGAAATGTGCCGAGAAAATTTATGAAGCGCGAAAATAAAGAAGAATAAGGTCGATAAATTCTACGGCCAGCCCTTGTGGTCTTCTCCAAAGATACCGCTGTCTCAAAGGGTCACGGGCTCTTCGAACGAGATTGAACCGGCTTAAACAAAAGTATGAAAACCAGAAATGAAAAACGCACGTGAATGTAATCATTTTATTATTTGTAAACTTATCGAACAATACAAAAGGATGTAGAAGCTCGTAAAGCCTTAATTTAAAAATAAGTTCGATATTCATTGCATTTAAAGATATTATCAGATATTGTTCGGTGTTCTAGACTGTTTTTATCTATTTATCAGGAATTAATAATTATGAATCAAGTATAAACAAAGCATCAATAGGGGACTTGAGCTAAGAGATCACGTGACTGTTTGGGTGCCAAACTACGTGCGCTTAGGATTTTAGCGGCAAAATATCAAGAAAAAAAGCAACTTATCCGGCGCTTACGAAAAAAAGCAAGATTTGTTTTCTAGAAAGTGTTTGGCTTAATTAAAGATTATTTTTTCGTCGTTTTCTTGGTGACGGGCACAGTCAATTCTGTGATCATTTTGGTTTGCCACCTCAAAAGGTCATGTGATCCCTTAGCGCAAGTCCCTATTAGCGCGCAGAATTAGAATGGATCAATATGCACAGTACCGCTACGGAGGACATTGGCGGGAAACGCACCAGAATTGGAGTGCCACAAAATATGAAACCTAAAATCGTGCGCGCGCATTATCCCGCCTTTCTCTAAAATAGATGCAAGATTACTATCTAGTTATTCTGCGCATCAGCTTTGCGCAGTATTCGTCAGTTCTGAGCACCAGACTATTTGTATGAACATCGTGAATCGAATGATATATAAGACAGCACTCTGAGTAAGCACTTGGCCATCTTAAGAGAGAAAATATGCTTTCTATAAATGAAAGTTTGCGGCGATGTTTACAACCTCTTGCAAAAGGAAACCTGTCCCTACAGCAGACTTGGCGCCCATTTGCTATCCACTGTTGTCACGAACAGAGGTCATAGGTCGCTATCTAGTTTCCTTTCTTCGGTTTCTCGATAGATCTGATCCACTTAAGGTAGCTTCCGATATCAACATACGCCGAATGACTATAATCACTATGGCAACCGGGCGTAAGCGTGTTCAACCCCCAACTGAGAATACCACCAAGTATCCACCGCTTGACGTTAGGGTTTTGCGCATGCGGAACGGGAAACATGAGAGGCGAACCGCTGTCACTGATACACGTGACGTCACTGGTGAGAAACCCGGCGCATAGCAACCGGTTGCCGTCATAGTTACGCAACGCCCAAGAGCACCGATGCCTGTGCACAAGAGTGACGTTCGCCTGACGTAGATCTGTGTACACCGTCTTATTGGTTGTTTTCCCCCAGCCAATCACCACACCGCTTGAGCCACCTCGCAGTACTTCCGTCTCCTTTCTGGTCGGAAGACAGATGGCGTGGATGTCGTCTGTGAAGTTGAGGGGGTGGGCGAGCTGCACGAGGGCAATGTTGGAAGTCAGCTTGCCCAAATCGGCTTTGAAACTCGAGTGAACTTCAACCCGTTTGACGTCCAGGAGTTTTGGAGAGCTTTTGCCTTGTCCGCGTTTGTGTACTCCCAGTTCGACCTAGAATTGTGACAATCTACTCAGTTGAATTCAGAGAACATCAAGTTAACACACCAAAAGAGGAATGTAAATTTGTCTGAGTAAGAAAAATAGAGTAAAAGACGTAGGGTCAAGTAGTACGTCCCAGCAATAAGTTAGCAATAAATGTTGTAATAAGTTAGCAATAAATGTTGCAATAAGTTAGCAATAAATGTTGCAATAAGTTAGCAATAAATGTTGCAATAAGTTAGCAATAAATGTTTTAATAAAACTGTTGCCCAAGTACTTCACATGATCATTTCTCATCCCGAGCCCAGCATAATTCCCACTCTTATCCTATCCGTCATTAACAAAATGTATTTAGTTTTTCCACAAGCAGAAGTGTTGGCGGGCTACGGAAAAGTGAGACAATACCTTGATAAACTGTGGCTGTAGTTGGTAGGCGCCGACGTGCAGACAATGGGCGGTGGTCATGATCCATTCCTGGTCCACCAGTGTACCCATGCACCCCTCAATGTCCAGGAAGCCCCCGAAATGAAGGAGCGCAGTCCACGGCCAGCTGTTGGCATGCGCAGGCTGCCAGCCAGGGGTAGCCGCCAAGTTCGCCAAGTCCGCCTCGAGCGCAATACCACAGCCTAAAGGAAGAGAGAGAACTCGTCACGTAAGACAACAAGAGAGGACTCGTCACGTAAGACAACAAGAGAGAACTCGTCACGTAAGACAAAAAGAAAAAAAACTTTTTCACGTAAAACAAGAGGAGAGAACTTGTCACGTAAGACAAGATGAGAGAACTCGTCACGTAAGACAACAAGAGAGAACTCGTCACGTAAGACAACAAGAGAGAACTCGTCACGTAAGACAACAAGAGATAACTTGTCACGTAAGACAAGAAGAGAGAACTTGTCACGTAAGACAAGAAGAGAGAACTTGTCACGTAAGACAAGAAGAGAGAACTTGTCACGTAAGACAACAAGAGAGAACTCGTCACGTAAGACAACAAGAAAAAACTTGTCACGTAAGACAAGAAGAGAGAACTTGTCACGTAAGACAAGAAGAGAGAGTATTTGTCACGTAAGACAACAAGAGAGAACTTGTCACGTAAGACAAAAAGAAAAAAACTTGTCACGTAAGACAAGAAGAGAGAACTTGTCACGTAAGACAAGAAGAGAGAATTGTCACGTAAGACAAGAAGAGAGAATTTGTCACGTAAGACAAGAAGAGAGAATTGTCACGTGAGACAAGAAGAGAGAATTTGTCACGTAAGACAAGAAGAGACAAATTGTCACGTAAGACAAGAAGAGAGAACTTGTCACGTAAGACAACAAGAGAGAACTTGTCGGGTAAGACAAGAAGAGAGAATTGTCACGTAAGACAAGAAGAGATAAATTGTCACGTAAGACAACAAGAGAGAACTTGTCACGTAAGACAACAAGAGACAAATTGTCACGTAAGACAAGAAGAGAGAATTTTCACGTAAGACAACAAGAGACAAATTGTCACGTAAGACAAGAAGAGAGAACTTGTCACGTAAGACAACAAGAGATAACTTGTTACGTAAGACAACAAGAGAGAACTTGTCACGTAAGACAAGAAGAGATAACTTGTCACATAAGACAAGAAGAGAGAACTGGCGAAACGTGTATGTTTCGCCAACCTTCGTATGTCACGCCGTCCTGCCGGATTTAAATGCTCACCGGGTGGGGCCTTCTCCTTGGTGCAGGAAAACCCATCAATTGCGAGGTGGTAACCAGGCCTGCATGTGCACTTGAAGCTGTAAGGAAAAGATTTATGTGAATGCTACTCACAAGCCCTGATGGGCTAAGGTCGGTCCAGCAATGAGCTTTCGTGCAAGAAGACTAACTATCCATGGATAAAATCTGACACTTAATTGACTATATTTGATTGAAAGCATCTTGGTTACTCGTTTGAATTATTGAAATGGATGCTTTGTGTGACTCAGGGACAGGAGTGTTCAATGACGGGGTGTTAGACGCCCACCTGCCGATGCTATTGTTACAGGTCTGTTGACAGCGATTCAGACTGTTATCACTGCATTCGTCCACGTCTACACACTGATGCTTGCCCTTCAGGCGGTAACCTTGATGACAAGAGCATGAAAATGAGCCCACGGTGTTTGTGCACAGATGTTCGCAGTCACCCTTCCCATGGTTCCTTGCGCACTCGTCTATATCGACACACTGCTCGGTTCTAGATGAAACAGTGGAAAGCATGGAAAACAATCAGCGAACTACTCATAAAGGTGCTCGCACACAAGGGGACATTTTTCAAATACATGACTCCGGAACATGTAGCCGTTTTTAAAAAAAAATCACGTTCCATACATAAAACGCGTCATAGAGCGGGACATAAAGCGCGGACAAAATCACAACATGTACACACAGAATAAACTGCGCCATACGCGTGTTCCTGGGACACCTATCCATTTTACTCACACACTAAGAAGCCTTTTATAGGCTCATAGGAACATGCTTACGGCGCAGTATATTCTGTGTGTACATGTTGTGATTTTGTCCGCGCTTTATTATAAAATATATATCATGAAATATATCTATTTAAGAGAAAGGGGAAATTTTAAGCTTCAATAAATGTTCATTTCTGCGAATTGTATATCGCATGACGACAGGTGTGAGAAAAGTCATGGCCCCCATTTTGGCACCCAGTAGTGACGTCTATCGCGGGTATTCTGTCCAGTTAGTAATCAAGTAGCACGGTACTTACCTGGCGTCTAGTCGGTAACCGTCCAGACACTGGCATTTGTACGAGCCGTAGGTATTGATACACGTGTGTTTACCACAACCTCCATTCTGAACCTCGCACTCGTTTACATCTGAACAGTGAGTTTGGTTGGCATTTGGTACGAAACCCTGGCCACATTCGCAGCGATAACTAAAATATAAATACAAGATCGGCTAAGATAGAGTAAGGAATATGAGACAGAGACAAGGCACAGACAGACAGACAGACGGACGGACGGACGAACAGACAGACAGACAGACAGACGGACGGACGGACGGACGGACGGACGAACAGACAGACAGACAGACGGACGGACGGACGGACGGACGGACGGACGGACGAACAGACAGACAGACGGACGGACGGACGGACGGACGGACGGACGGACGAACAGACAGACGGACGGACGGACGGACGGGCGGACGGACGGACAGACAGACAGATTGAATGCTGTACCTGCCGCGCAAGTTGATGCAGTTGAAGCACTCTGGAATTCCCTCCATACACTCATCGATATCCATGCATCGTGACGGCATCATCACATCCTGCATGTAGCCGGCGTAGCATTCGCACCTGAACCCGCCCTTGTCATTCACACACCTGTGCTCACACCCTCCGTTGCTTGTCTCGCATTCGTTGATATCTGCAAAGAGCGTATGAAAATTTCATTTGCTGATTTTCACTAAAGATATGATGTCCCGCTTTTCCATATAAGAGTACTCGGTTAAAGTCGACCAGCCACGCCTCTGGTATTGTAATTGATTTCCATTACTTTAGAGACGGCATTTAATTGAAATAACCAGTTACTCGCTTGAACTAGCTTATGATATGGATTCTTTCTGTGACTTCGTATTGAGCGGGAGAGGCGACGTGATTAGCCTTCCTTAAATACTTAACCTGGCCGCAGAGCCAGTATGTGGCAATCGAGCCTAACACCCGTGATCACCGGTAAAGAGCCAGTATGTTGCAACCGAGCCTAACACCCGTGATCACCGGTAAAGAGCCAGTATTTTGCAACCGAGCGTAAACACCCGTGATCACCGGTAAAGAGCCAGTATGTTGCAACCGAGCCTAACACCCGTGATCACCGGTAAAGAGCCGAATTGGTCATTAACGGTCACCATGGTTACCTTCACATGTTTTATTATCTTGTTGCATGATGTAACCGCGCGGGCACTGGCACTGGTAACCCCCCGCAGTGTTTTGACACGTGTGACTGCAGCCGCCCTTGTTGATCGCACACTCGTCGATATCTGGAGGAAGAAGTCACGGAAGTAATTAATTTTATTAAACTTGCAATTTAGAGGCATTAGGTGTATTTAGTTATATCCACCTTTACCCTGGCAACCACTCTTAACGTGGCAACCACCCTTAACCTAGCAATCACCTTTACCTTGGCAACCTTCCATACCCTGGCAACCATTCTTACCCTGGCAACCATTCTTACCCTGGCAACCATCCATACCCTGGCAACCACTCTTAACGTGGCAACCACTCTTAACGTGGCAACCATCCTTAACCTAGCAATCGCCTTTACCCTGGCAACCATTCATACCCTAGAAACCACTCTTGCACTGGCAACCATCCATACCCTGGCAACCACTCTTACACTGGCAACCATCCTTAACCTAGCAATCACCTTTACCTTGGCAACCGTTCATACCCTAACAACCACTCTTGCACTGGCAACCATCCATACCCTGGCAACCACTCTTACACAGGCAACCATCCTTAACCTGTCAAGCACCCTTAACCTTACCACCACCTTTAACATGGAAAACACACTTTACCTGCAACCAATCATACCCTAGCAACCACCCTTACCATGGCAACCACCCTTACCCTGGCAACCACTCTTACCCTGGCAAGTCTTGCCATCTGATAGCAAACGGTACCCGTAATCACATGCACAGCGGTAGCTGCCCTGCGTGTTGAGGCATAACTGGGAGCAGCCACCATTATTCAACAGAAAGCACTCGTCAAGATCTGATGGAAAAATACAAAAATTCCTTATCAAACTTTTGAAATATGCCTTTCGAACCATGCACACATTGAGTAAAGTCTGTGGCCTTCGTTCTACCACCATGCAAACACGTGCTCGCTTTTGTCTAACGTTTCCATGGAAACATGCTCTCACGGGACCCCTTACCTGCACACGACCTCTCGTCCAGCTTCAGGAAAAAGCCCTTATTGCACGCGCATGCGTAGCTTCCAGGGTTATTGATGCACACGTGATCACACCTGTTTGGATTGCTACACTCGTCATCATCTGGGGAACATTACCACAGGGAGCCCACTCAACTCAGCGCATTGTTTATTTAGCATGTGCTTTGAACTTTGTTTTTGAATATCAATTAGGTCACGAAGTCTTCTATAAAACTCCTTCCAAATACATGTTTTACTCTTTATTGCATTCATTTATTTTTGGAACACTTATTTTATACACCTGCGTTGAGTTTTTTTTCAGAAATATTTGGGTTTTGGAAAACCTGATTTCAAGCCTAAAGGCTTAAATTTTTCGCCGAGATGTCGTGGTCTGACCTGTGTGAAGTGAGTTTTAAATCGCACTTGATCGTTCGCCTGGCAGCAATTGCCAGGGGTTAGCTCCATCATCAATCTAGGTATATGTGAAGAAATTTATTTTTTTGCGTCGATTTTATTCAAATGAAAATAAATTCAGCAGAAGTGGCGTACGGAGTTTGGGAATAACTTTCCACTCTTGTCTGAGTTTAAGCCTTCAGGCTTGATATCGGGTTTTTTTGCAAAACCCGAATATCTCTGAAAAAATTTGGAAGGAGTTTATCATCGTGACCTAATTGATATTCACAAACGAAGCTCTAAGCACATGCTACATAAACAATATGCTAAGTTGAGTAGGCTCCCTGTGACATTACATGAAGTCAGATGCAAGTCAATTTCCCGGGCGCGGCCACAGCAGAAAAGGGTTTTTTTTTTTGCTTGTTTTATTTTTTATACCTCGCCTTTTCCGGGTTCCTTTATCATGTCAGATAGCCCCGTCATCCCCTCCCCTCCCCCCCCCAACTTCCCCAGCCCCCTCACCAAAAAGAAGAAATAATGAAATATTAAATGAATGATAATAAGGCCCTGCTGTCCGCCTGCTTGTAATCCAAAACCTGAGCTCTCCTACTCCTCTACGGTCTCCCTGTGGTTTCGCCGAAATATATCACCACAGATAGACCGCACATAAGAGAAATCATCATTTACTGCAACTACACAAAAATTTTGTGATTTGTAAGCCGTACCTATGCACTGCTTGTTGTCCGAATGCAAATGATACCCAGCTCTACACTGACACTTGGTGATCACGTGACCGCGAACCGTCCTCTCGGCGCAAATGTGGGCGCAACCCCCGTTGTTCAGTTTGCAACCCTGTGCGTCTAAAACAAGATCGGGAAAGGTCGGGAAAAAGTACGCTGTGATAATATACAAAGATTATTGACTGTGACGTTATACAAAAACTATTATCTTTACTAAAAAAATGTTAGATATTTATTGGCGTTGGGCTATCAAGGTAGCCACGGTAGCGCGAGTCGCAAATGTGAAAAGTGATGTCTCTGCTAAAAGAAAGCCCACATACTTGTTGGCGTTGGGTTTGCAGATGCTGAGCAGTTCTTCTCGTCTGACCCATCGTTGCAGTCGTCTTGGCCGTCACACCACCACCGCTTGTCCTCGCACCGACCGTTATCACAGCGAAGCTGATTCGGTTTGCAGGGGCACCACAACTCATCTGACATGTCGCTGCAATCGTCCTATGAGGAATAACGAGTACATAACGTGGAAAAAGGCTAGCTATGTTTAGGGGGGGGGGAGCTAAGGATGGCTCCCGTATTTTCTCATTTTTTTTTGCCTTTCCTGGATATTTTCTCCTCTGCTTTCCAGACCACTTTAGTGCTATGTTCTCCTCAGGGAGCTTATGATTAGGTATTGCCCTCCTGGAGCTTTTAGCGGGACTCGAAATATTGAGGTGTGGGGGTGGGGGTGAAACGATACAAAAATATTACGAAAACGTGAGGGGCGCAGCCATGCCCCTAAATTTCAATTTCTTGTATTTTCTGAAAATTGGATACGTGTTCCTAGTCCCCCTACTTCGTACGGCACTGCCTTCCGCTATTTTTGTTTCTCTTAACCTTAATTTTCGGTTGCGGTTTCAATACAAATAAAAGGACGTCGTTCTCTATTTGAAAGAGGGTTGGAGATATCGTGTACATGCCACGCCCAAAGCTTCTCTATTTGAAAGAGGGTTGGAGATATCGTGTACATGCCACGCCCAAAGCTGATGAAGAGGCAGTAGCCTCGAAACGTCTGTAATTACAATTTTAACAACATTATAAGTGCTGTAAACAAAAATTAGAACAAAATATAATGTAAAGCATACCTGTTTATCACAGCGCCACCGATAGTCGATACACTTCCCGTTGTTGCAACGAAACTGGTTTGAGAGGCAATTCAAGGGTGCTTCGGTGGTGGCCGGAGGAGGTGTAGTGGTTGGGGGAGCTGTGGTCAGATATATGAGGCAGTTAAAGAGGCATACGCTTGTTCTAAGAACGTTTAAAAAAATACGAAACAGTGTGTCACAAAACAAAGTAAAAAGTACTAATAAGTAATAGAAAAGAAAAAAAAGAAACGAAAAAGAGCGCAGTGGTCGCGGATCGAACCTCATCCAGATACACGAATAAGAACAAAAAATTGACCATACTTCCAGACAGTCGCTGAAACACCGTATGGCAGCTAAAGCTTTACGGCTAGGCTGGAGATTTCGGCCCCAACACCGCTATCTAGCGAACTGTGTAACACACAGGTACCGAGGCACCAGCGCATTAATAGGGAGGCAATAACCAGGTTCCTAGCCCTTAAGACCTTAGTCTTATACGGTTACGCCACACACAGCCCGCTGTGACGTAGAGCGAAAATATCGGGGTCTTTTTTACGATTGCGTCTCTTGGGAATAAGTGTGTGCCAATAAAAGTGTACTCATGTCATCATGCTCAGCGAGTTGTAACCTAGGTCCATATGACCGAAGGGCGCTTTTGGTCTTTGTTTTTCTTTGCTCAGTCACGCACGTGCATATGACATCTTATGTGATCAGAGACAACAAAAGTTAACCGTTGTTTCGTAATTCTGAAATGTACGCGGTTAGCCTTTATTGAAAATACCGAAATATAAGCTCTCGTACCGTAAATTTTTCGACTCTCAGAAGGGGCGGTTATTCGAGGGAGGCGCTTATAAAATGTTTTGTTTCAAAGGGGGCGCTTATTCGGGAGAGTCGCCTTAAATACTGTAAATACGGTAATCAGAATCCTGAATTTCCCAGGAGCACCTCTCAGGAGGCGCAAGCACATGAACCCCCTTAACCGCCAAAAGTGGCAATCGCAATATTTAGACATAAGTATAAACCCACACAATACCCCCCCCCCCCCCCTTAAAACCCCACCCCATCCCCTCCTATGATGGGAACACTCCTGGTCATGTTGTCATACCTATCGCGGAATAAGCGAGCTTGAATCCCTTGCTGTTGACAGACCGGTCCGATATGAGTCTCACCAGCATAACGTTGCCTGTAGATACGAGGTGAAAGCGAGCCAGCGATCCGCAGAACTTGCCCAGCGAGGGCGCCATGACTGTGTCCCCATCAAACACTTGAACATAGTCGAAACAGCGACCCACTGACAAATGGAAAGAAACGTAAAAGGGAAGGCTGAGGCGCTAACAAAATCACACCGCCATTTAACGCTCCCTTCATACAACACCGGGTCACGCAAAGCATCCATTTGCATCGTCTAGTTGTAGCGAGTAACTGAGAACCTTTCAATCGAGTTACATTATTCAAGTATCAAACCTCAATTGTGGATGGTTATTTTGAAGTTATCTTGTGAACAGAATGTTGTATTTGAAGATGTAAACATAAACAAAGATAAAATTGATCAACATTCCCAATGGGGCATTCGCATCATTGCGTCATTTCGGAAAGTTTCAAAACAGTTAAAGTTATCCGGAATAACCATCCATGTCTTCGAATCTCTGATTCTTCTAATTATAGTCTTTAAGCGCACTGGCCCGCAAGTTCAAAGTCTAAATTCTCATAACCCTTTAAAAAAGAAATGCGCTAAGTTATGAGAATCACTATAACGCGCTCACCAGGTTGTCTCCCGCTGGCCGGCTCAAGGGCAAAGTCCACGAAGGTGGCCTTGATGGTATAACCGACGAGTGCGACGATCTTGTACACGCAATCTGAGTTGATGTAGTAGTTATTGGGGTAGTTAGGTGACGTCAGACTACCGTGTAAGCCCTCGTAGGTGCCTCCACAAACTGCAAGGGATAAAAAGGTTAAATGGTTGGGAGACCTGCCCCACCTTCTAGCGATGAGTTCTACATGGCCTTAGAGCCCTACAGCTCTGTGACGTCATCAACGTGATACATTGTCATAAACTAACCTAGCGAAGAGTTACACATTATAAAGCCCTTCAGCTTCGTGATGTCATTACTGCCGTCATCAACGTGATACATTACTTGTAGACTAACCTAGTGACGAGTTATACATGGCCTTAAAGCCCTTCAGCTCCGTGACGTCATCACTGCTAAAGTGGATGTACAAGGAGCTGCCACGTGACCTGACCGGAACCGGAAGTTGATTCCCGCAGTAATGGCCAAGCCTAGGCGCCATAACACTTGAGCCGTCGTAAATCTTCACCCAGTCATTGAGACACTTCGGGTGACCCTCTAACTATAGAATGTGGTAAGACAAACAGTGGAAGCAATAAGCACATTCAAAGGACAAAGGACATATTGATCACGTGATCACTTTTACCTGGAAATCCATAAAAGTGTGAAGCTGATTTCGAATCCCCTAGAGGCGGTGATGATCCCAGTGACATTGATCACGTAACATAGTGATCACATGACATATTGATCACGTGATAATTCTTACCTGGAAATCCAGAAATGCGAAGCTGATTTCGTATCCCCTGGAGGCGGTAATGATCCAGGTACAGTCTTGGTTGGCGGGGTAGGCGTTAGGATAGCGAGGGGATAGGATGTAGCCATTCGCCCGCATAATGCGACCACCACATTTTACTGAACAAAAAAAGAATCTATACCTTAATATCTGCGCCTAAAAGTCAGCCCCCTTCATCGTGATACATTTTCACGGATAAGCGTCCTCTTCCAGAATACGCTGCGCGGCCAACGATCTGATGGGTAAGACATGGTAAGACTACCCACCCCCACATGGTAAGACTACTCACCCCCACATGGTAAGACTACCCACCCCCACATGGTAAGACTACCCACCCCCACATGGTAAGACTACCAGCCCCCACATGGTAAGACTACCCACCCCCACATGGTAAGACTACCCACCCCCACATGGTGACACTACCCACCCCCACATGGTAAGACTACCCACCCCCACATGGTAAGACTACCCACCCCCACATGGTAAGACTACCCACCCCCACATGGTGACACTACCCACCCCCACATGGTAAGACTACCCACCCCCACATGGTGACACTACCCACCCCCACATGGTAAGACTACCCACCCCCACATGGTGACACTACCCACCCCCACATGGTAAGACTACCCACCCCCACATGGCAAGACTACCCACCCCCACATGGCAAGACTACCCACCCCCACATGGCAAGACTACCCACCCCACATGGTAAGACTACCCACCTCCACATGGTAAGACTACCTACCCCCACATGGTAAGACTACCCACCCCCACATGGTAGCACTACCCACCCCCACATGGTGACACTACCCACCCCCACATGGTAAGACTACCTAACCCCACATGGTAACACTACCTACCCCCACATGGTAGCATCATTACCCACCCTCACATGGTAAGACTACCCACCCCCACATGGTAAGACTAACTAACCCCACATGGTAACACTACCCACCCTCACATGGTAGCACTACCCACCCCCACATGGTAAGACTACCCACCCTTCCCCTATTCCCACTTTTAGCGGATTTTAAAATTTGAACACGTGCCCACGTATTTAATGAATTACCATTGTTATCATTTTTTCTCTAGCTGTCCCAAAGTTAACGTGTTTTCTATTTTCAAATATCTTTTCTAAATCAACTAAGCCGTAAATTGCATAATAGTCTTTAATAACATATCATAATCGCGTTTGATATATCGCCCTCACAAACCTTCACAAAACACTAAAATATCTCTAAAACCACAATTATATCACAAGTGGGTAAAAGCCGTCTTGAAACTGCAACAAAGATTAACAATCCGTATGGATATCCTGGGTTAAGTACAAACTACGCTATCCTTTGATCCTATGGACATGATCTGCACTAAAGACAGACTCTACCAACAATGTTGGATAAAAGCCCTTGAAATAGATTACTCGCTTATGACATTCACAGTATTCATAAAAGAAAGTATAAAACCTTAGGTAATGCAACAGATGTCTGAAGCCGTAATCTTACCTGAGCTGTTATTTGCGATAGTTTCACCAAACTGAACAAATACCAGTAAACAAAGGCTGTGAAAAAGATAATAGGTTATCAGTTCTTATCGCTATCTCGCGTGTTTCAAAGCCCGCTACAATTTTGTTACAATGAAACGATTAAGTCGTTAATGAAGGATAAAGCCCTATCATTTCACTGAATTTTGAGCACAAATCCTCTCTGATTTGAGCAAGCTTGGAACAGTCTCTTTGTTTACCTAAAATAAAGTCTAGTACGCAGAGAGAAAATGTTGAAACCATACCTTAGGAAAATGCCCCCTTTTGTACACGGAGCCATCTGGAAAGAGAATTTAAGAGCTCGAAGACGTTCAATTCAGCCGCGTTTGGCAGTAGACGAGACAGTTTAATCGATCGGTGATCTCAGTTATCGTTGCGATGCTAGTCACTCGAACTTCGTGCTTGCTCTGGCACCTCTATGATCGCGTTACAGTCCCATACACGGATGACAGCAGAACAAAGGAGATTTCCGGTTATCAAAGGTTAAAATCATCAAGAAATTCTCCCCTCTGATCTTGCGCGGCTTGTTTTATTTTTAGAAATCTGGAATACCGATGGAATGGATCGTTACTAAAAGCTTGATGTTCCCTCTTGAGTTCGACAGCTATCTTGGTTCGGGTGATGATAGCAATGATTCTTGAATTGTTTCCAAGATAATGTCGCCTCAGCACAGGAGATGACAAAGCCACGGGAAATGCTTTCGTTTCCTCTTCGCCGGATTAGATTTCATGACGTTTTGGCCCAAAAACAGCGATAGAGACTTTTGCAGCAAGAAACGCAGCCAAAAAACCCCAAGCTGCGCGAAATGGCGTCTTCTCGATTCATTTGTTTCATGTAAGCAGACGATTAATTTCTATGTCAAAACGAACCTAACAGATAGTAATCGTTTAGTTTTATTATTGTTTTCAGGGCATTTTTCAGCGGCATTGTAGCGGTGGTGAGCTCAAACCCGTTTGTATTCGGCTCAGTTCCTCGTAGAAGCAGCAAACCAAACAGGGGAAGGCGAGTACATGGCAGTAATGGTAAGCCATTTCTTCTTCCTCGCCCCAAAATGATAGATACTCATGACAAATACCGGATGACGGGTTGCTTGTCACGTCCTCGAGATTTATTATTTACTATTTTTTTTTCGGGGGTTTTTACTATTTCACGTTGATGTAGTTTTGTGGAGGTTTGAAAATCTGTCTGTTTCGCTTTTTTTTTACATGTTTTTTTCACTGTCGCAACGCTACAGCTAGAGTTTTTTTTTTTCTCAAACAGATCCTAAGTAAGAGAGGAAGTCGATCTTCCGACAATAGGGTCGGATTTCACCCTACGATTACGATTACACCAACATATACGAGTAGTGTATGACTGCCCAAAGGCCACATCATCATCATCATCATTATCATCATCATCATCATCATCATCAACATCATGTCATCATCATCATCATCATCATCATCAACATCGTTATCATCGTCGTCGTCATCATCATCATCATCATCATCATCACAATTATCGTCGTCAGCCCCCTCAATTTCTCTTCTCCTCTCCCCTCCCCCTAAAATTCCTCTTGGCCCCTTTCCATGGCTTTCTCGACTAGGATGTCCACAGGGTGCCCACGCTCTACAACCGCGCTCCCCGAGCATTTCGTAAGTCATATTTTGTTTCATCTCACCGCAGTCCATTGTGGCGGCATGATCACGGGCTCAGCTGGTGAGATCACCAGTCCTTATTTCCCCGAGAAGTACCCGGATGAAGTGGACTGTTTCTGGAAACTGACAGGCGAAGACGGGTCACGTGTTACACTCAAATTCACTCAATTCCAGGTAAAACAGGTCCTGTCGATTGGTGATCGTAGCATAGCTGGGCCATCCACACGCACGACATGTAACTTGCATGCAACATGCAACTTGTTTCGCCCAACGTAACCGTTTAGTGATCATAACGTAGCAGGGCCATCCACACGCAAGACATGCAACTTGTTTGAACTGGTGAGAGTTCCTAGCAGAGCTGGAGCGGGCCTCGAAATATTGCAGAAGGGGGGTACGGTACAGAAACGTTAAGAAAACATTAGGGGGCATAGCCACGCCCTAATGTCCTTATAATTATTCTTTAAAACACTGGGGGAGGTGGGTTAGTTTTTACCGGCCCCTCCTGTTATGGAGGGGCCGGTGTGGAGTCACAGGGACGAGATGACGAGAAAGAGTCATTTGCAGGTTGAGACTAGCCACGAGTGTGAGTACGACTCGCTGGAAGTGTACAATGGTGACCGCGCAGTTGAAAGTCAAAGGATCGCTAAGCTTTGCGGGTCAAGCGTTCCGCACGATATCGTGTCCCGCGGGTCAACACTTCTCCTGCGCTTCCACTCCGACTTCTCTGTGAATGAGCGGGGATTCCGTCTGTTGTTCACACGATCAGGTACGCGAAGAGACTTCTCTAATGTCGCGTTTGAAGTGGAGTTCGGCAGTGTAAACTTGTCATTGCGCTAGGGGATCCATTTATACTGGCAGAACTCCATGGACCTCACCCGTTGGACACGTACAATCAAAATGAATAAATCGCCGAGCATCCTGACCTTTTGGAGATAAGGGAAATGACGAAAAGGATAATCCTTTGACTTCTAATCTTATATGAATGGTAATTTGTTCCAACACTATGAAGTTTTAGGTAGAGTACTTTCGAAGATCGAAGGCTTATCGCGATAGGGGGCGTCTTCTTTTTAAGTGCTTGCCGACAAGAAGGGGTTTGGGGAGGAAAGGGCCTAATGAACCATGACCTTACGTAGACTAAAATTGCGGCAGATAGATCGAGTTTTCCACAATCGTAACTAAACACCATTCACCGCCTAAAGGTAAGTTTTGAGTATCATGTTGACTTTAAATACCCCGTATGTTTAATATAAATGCAGGTTGCATTCATTCCTTCTGTCAAGGCTGTAGCCATTCCTTCACTGGGACCTCTGGATGGTGTATTAGTTGATAAATGTTTTTCTATCTATTCCAAGGCTGTAGCCATTCCTTCACCGGGACCTCTGGATGGTGTATTAGTTGATAAATGTTTTTCTATCTATTCTAAGGCTGCAGCCATTCCTTCACTGGGACCTCTGGATGGTGTATTAGTTGATAAATGTTTTTCTATCTATTCCAAGGCTGTAGCCATTCCTTCACTGGGTCCTCTGGATGGTGTATTAGTTGATTAATGTTTTTCTATCTATTCCAAGGCTGTAGCCATTCCTTCACTGGGAGCTCTGGTGTTATTGCGTCCCCAAACCACCCAGACAGGCACCCGATATCCGTGGACTGCAGTTACAAGATTGAGGTGGCCAGCGGTCATATTGTCGCACTCAGTTTCGAGAGGTTTGACCTTGAGGGAGAGGAAGGTTAGTAGACTTGGCCCACGAAAGTAGGAATATTTATGCGAATGGAGTTTCAAAAGCGATTTTAACTCATTTGAATATCACTGTGAAAATCAAACCATCGGCTCCATTTTATTGCTAAAGCATAAAATAGTCTATAGATAAGGATGTATTGAAAATGATGAACCAAACAAGCAAAAGTGTGAAGCAAGTCATTAACATTCAAGCGCGCAGGCTATGATTTTCGTCCTGGAAAAGATCTCCCATTGGATCAATCAATTACTTAAATCCCCGGGAGTATCTTAAATATGATTGAATCTTGCACTCGCGTTACCATGGTATATTAATGACGTCATGTGGTTACCATGGAGAGCCCTATCTAATGAGTAACTTCTTCCAGATGGCGATGGCTGTGCTTATGACTACGTGGAGATCTTTGAGGGCCTGCACTCATCTGGTCAGCGACTTGGAAAGTACTGTGGGTCCAGCCTACCTCCGTTGCAGCGCTCCTCGTCCAATCAGATGCTAGTGCGCTTCGTGGCCGACCAATCAATCAGCAAGACAGGATTCCGAGCCACATTCAGGGCGGAGCTACCAGGTAACCAGGCAACACAGGATATCGAGCCCCAAAACGTCACGCCCCTTTAGAAACGTCACGCAAATGTCACTTACCTTTCCAAACATTTTATTAATGCATTATAATTATGCTTACTATTATCATCCATTGTCTGTACCTGCAGCTACGGGAAATCCGTGTATTACTAACAATGGCGGCTGCGGCCAAGTCTGCCTAAACACGCCTAATGGTCGAATTTGCTCCTGTCACCATGGATACACCTTAGAGTTCGACGAAGAGTCGTGTCGAGGTAACACTAAAGGGCGGACAGCAACCGGATGTTTCTTTGTAAAGTTTACAATTCAGCCCAATAAAAGAATACATATCTTTTCCACCACAAAGTCTTACATATGAAATCACAGAGCTTCTTTTTCTTCCAGTTGCCGTCCTCCGACCAGAAACGTTTTTCCTTCAAATGTACTTGGCGGTTCAGTATATATTTTTTAATAAAATGAGTCACATTTTTAACCCGGCGTTCCAGCATTCTTTCGGCTTCATTGACATCACTATCGCTATCGTACAAACAGCGTCAACATTAGCGACAAAAAGAGCCAGTGTTGCTAGCTCAGCTATTGCGCCATGTAGTGAGGTGTGCTGCAAAGAAGTTTGCCAACATGGTGGTCAGGCGAGCGAGGCGGTGACAGAAATATTAGCTGATGTTGCCGCTGTTTTCACCATAAACATGTTGTTATTTTCTTTGTTTAAGATGTGGATGAGTGCCAGAATAATAATGGAGGCTGCCGTGACTTGTGTATCAACACACCAGGGAGCTTCATGTGTCAGTGCAGACAGGGATATGTGCTAGCCAACGACAACAAAACATGCATCAGTAAGTCGCAATTGATTTCTATCATCAATAAACAAGGATGTGTACTACCCAAATATAACGACAACAAAACCCGCATCAGTAATCATTCATGCATCAGAAAGTCGAACTTCCATTCTGTCATCAATAAACAAGGATGTGTTCTACCCAACAAATGTGCATTAGTAAATTACACTTCCATTCTATCATCTTATCATTTCTTTCTCCCATTATTTTTTTTTTTTTTGCTTTAACCAAATAACTCTGCCTCTTATCTTTATTTATTTGTATTTTTCACCGCCAATCCCCTTTTTGGTGGTCACGATCAGAGAGTATGATGACGACATCGATAACGACGTTAACAAGTTAAGTTAGGTTAAGCATCTTTTGTCCAAGTTCTCTGTATCACACCAAATGCAGCTGTTTCTCTGGACTAGATCTGAACGAGTGCGCCACGAGGAAACATCGCTGTGAGCAGTTGTGTCGTGACACTGACGGCGGATACTACTGCGAATGCCACAAGGGTTACCAAGTGGGGCCTGACGGGATGTCATGTATAGGTAACGCAGTACTCATTCACGAACTTTCACATATCATAGGTCAGTCATGAACTTTCACGCAACACAGGTAGCGCAACATTCAGTCATAAACTGTCACGTAACACAGGTAGCGCAACATTCAGTCACGAACTGTCACATATCATAGGTAACCCAACACTCAATCACGAACTGTCACGCAACACAGAAGCGCAACATTCAGTCACGAAAGATCACGTAACACAGGTAACGCAACATTCAGTCACAAAAGGTCACGTAACACAGGTAACACAACATTCAGTCACGAAGTGTCACGTAACACAGGTAACGCAACATTCGGTCACGAAATGTCAAGTAACACAGATAACGCAGTATTCAGTCACGAACTGTCACGCAACATATGTCATGCAGCACTTAATAAACTGTCACACAACATAGGAAAGAAAAGGCCTCTCATAGGACGTCATGCATAGGTAAAGCAACACTTAGTCACAAAATGTCACCTTTGGGGAGAGAAGAATGCATGGATCTTTTCTAAAACCGCACATTTGTTAAATTTTACTTCAACTTCATGCCTGTTCCAGACGTGAATGAATGTCTGCTGCCCAAGAGTTTTCATCACTGTGACCACTCATGCGTCAACACGCCAGGAAGTTACTACTGCACGTGTAACGAAGGGTTTGTCCTAAGCGCTAACGGCCGCAGATGCCGAGGTTTGAGCACCTTCTTGTATATAGTGTAGTCTCCCCCACCCTTCCCCTAAGGTTTGTGACTACTTAATTTGTCTCCCCCCTTAGGACCCTGTCTATTGTCTTTAACCCCCCTTAGGGCCCTGTCTATTGTCTTTGACCAGGACCCTGTCTATTGTCTTTGACCCCCCTTAGGGCCCTGTCTATTGTCTCTCTCTCCCCCCACCCCCTTAGGACCCTGTCTATTGTCTTTAACCCCCCTTAGGGCCCTGTCTATTGTCTCTCCCTCCCCCCTAGGACCCTGTTTATTGTCTATACCCTTCCCCCCTAGGACCCTGTCTATTGTCTTTAACCCCCCTTAGGGCCCTGTCTATTGTCTCTCCCTCCCCCTAGGACTCTGTTTATTGTCTATACCCTTCCCCCCTAGGACCCTGTCTATTGTCTCTCCCCCCACCCCCTTAGGACCCTGTCTATTGTCTATACCACCAGCCCCCCCCTCTAAGAGCTTTCATTACATCTCTGCTTCATTTTCAGATGTGAACGAGTGCATGATGGGAGGTGTAAAGTGCGACCAAAAATGCGTCAATACTCCTGGGAGCTACCGCTGTGAGTGCTATCGCGGGTTCAGACAGAGTGACGACGTCCTGAAAAAGTGCAATGATATCGACGAATGCCTTGAAGGCCTGCCGGATTGCCATAAGTGTACTAACACAGCTGGGAGGTAATGCAACGCTGTCACGCAACCTGACATTTCATGTCGAAACAAGTGTCACACACGCTTGCAAATTGGTGGTCATTTGTACTTAGTAGTGCTGCAGAACTCAATATTATTATTGACGTTTTAACTCTATGCTGAAATATCGGTACGACCAGGAAATTCTATACCAACACGCTTGTTTTCTCCTTTTTCTTTTATCACACATTCTAAACTCGCATAAACTTGGCTCTGACGCAGCGCGAAGAAATCACATGACTTTTTGAGTATCAACCTCGTGCCAAAACAAAAGCTTTCAATAAAAATAAACCCTTTCTGTTATATAATAAAAATAAACCCTTTCTGTTATATAATAAAAATAAACCCTTTCTGTTATATAATAAAATTAACCCTTTCTGTTATATAATAAAAATAAACCCTTTCTGTTATATAATAAAAATAAACCCTTTCTGTTATATAATAAAAATAAACCCTTTCTGTTATATAATAAAAATAAACCCTTTCTGTTATATAATAAAAATAAACCCTTTCTGTTATATAATAAAAATAAACCCTTTCTGTTATATAATAAAAATAAACCCTTTCTGTTATATAATAAAAATAAACCCTTTTCTGTTATATAATAAAATTAACCCTTTCTGTTATATAATAAAATTAACCCTTTCTGTTATATAATAAAAATTAACCCTTTCTGTTATATAATAAAAATAAACCCTTTCTGTTATATAATAAAATTAACCGTTCTGTTATATAATAAAAATAAACCCTTTCTGTTATATAATAAAAATAAACCCTTTCTGTTATATAATAAAAATAAACCCTTTCTGTTATATAATAAAAATAAACCCTTTCTGTTATATAATAAAAATAAACCCTTTCTGTTATATAATAAAAATAAACCCTTTCTGTTATATAATAAAATAAACCCTTTCTGTTATATAATAAAAATAAACCCTTTCTGTAATCTAATAAAAATTAACCCTTTCTGTTATATAATAAAATAAACCCTTTCTGTTATATAATAAAATAAACCCTTTCTGTTATATAATAAAAATAAACCCTTTCTGTTATATAATAAAAATAAACCCTTTCTGTTATATAATAAAAATAAACCCTTTCTGTTAAATAATAAAAATAAACCCTTTCTGCTATATAATAAAAATAAACCCTTTCTGTTATATAATAAAAATAAACCCTTTCTGTTATATAATAAAATTAACCCTTTCTGTTATATAATAAAAATAAACCCTTTCTGTTATATAATAAAATAAACCCTTTCTGTTATATAATAAAAAACTCTTTCTGTTATATAATAAAAATAAACCCTTTCTGTTATATAATAAAAATAAACCCTTTCTGTTATATAATAAAAATAAACCCTTTCTGTTATATAATAAAATTAACCCTTTCTGTTATATAATAAAAATAAACCCTTTCTGTTATATAATAAGAATAAACCCTTTCTGTTATATAATAAAAATAAACCCTTTCTGTTATATAATAAAAATAAACCCTTTCTGTTATATAATAAAAATAAACCCTTTCTGTTATATAATAAAATAAACCCTTTCTGTTATATAATAAAAATAAACCCTTTCTGTTATATAATAAAATAAACCCTTTCTGTTATATAATAAAATTAACCCTTTCTGTTATATAATAAAAATAAACCCTTTCTGTTATATAATAAAAATAAACCCTTTCTGTTATATAATAAAATTAACCCTTTCTGTTATATAATAAAAATAAACCCTTTCTGTTATATAATAAGAATAAACCCTTTCTGTTATATAAAAAAAATTAACCCTTTCTGTTATATAATAAAAATAAACCCTTTCTGTTATATAATAAAATTAACCCTTTCTGTTATATAATAAAAATAAACCCTTTCTGTTATATAATAAAAATAAACCCTTTCTGTTATATAATAAAAATAAACCCTTTCTGTTATATAATAAAAATAAACCCTTTCTGTTATATAATAAAAAACTCTTTCTGTTATATAATAAAAATAAACCCTTTCTGTTATATGATAAAAATAAACCCTTTCTGTTATATAATAAAAATAAACCCTTTCTGTTATATAATAAAATTAACCCTTTCTGTTATATAATAAAAATAAACCCTTTCTGTTTTATAATAAAAATAAACCCTTTCTGTTATATAATAAAAATAAACCCTTTCTGTTATATAATAAAAATAAACCCTTTCTGTTATATAATAAAAATAAACCCTTTCTGTTATATAATAAAATAAACCCTTTCTGTTATATAATAAAAATAAACCCTTTCTGTTATATAATAAAAATAAACCCTTTCTGTTATGTAATAAAAATAAACCCTTTCTGTTATATAATAAAAATAAACCCTTTATGTTATATAATAAAAATAAACCCTTTCTGTTATATAATAAAATAAACCCTTTCTGTTATATAATAAAAAAAACCCTTTCTGTTATATAATAAAAATAAACCCTTTCTGTTATATAATAAAAATAAACCCTTTCTGTTATATAATAAAAATAAACCCTTTCTGTTATATAATAAAAATAAACCCTTTCTGTTATATAATAAAATAAACCCTTTCTGTTATATAATAAAAATAAACCCTTTCTGCTATATAATAAAAATAAACCCTTTCTGTTATATAATAAAAATAAACCCTTTCTGTTATATAATAAAATTAACCCTTTCTGTTATATAATAAAAATAAACCCTTTCTGTTATATAATAAAATAAACCCTTTCTGTTATATAATAAAAATAAACCCTTTCTGTTATATAATAAAATAAACCCTTTCTGTTATATAATAAAATTAACCCTTTCTGTTATATAATAAAAATAAACCCTTTCTGTTATATAATAAAAATAAACCCTTTCTGTTATATAATAAAATTAACCCTTTCTGTTATATAATAAAAATAAACCCTTTCTGTTATATAATAAGAATAAACCCTTTCTGTTATATAATAAAAATTAACCCTTTCTGTTATATAATAAAAATAAACCCTTTCTGTTATATAATAAAATTAACCCTTTCTGTTATATAATAAAAATAAACCCTTTCTGTTATATAATAAAAATGAACCCTTTCTGTTATATAATAAAAATAAACCCTTTCTGCTATATAATAAAAATAAACCCTCTCTGACATAAAAAGGTTCTGGCTGATTCGTAAGCGTTGGGTAAATTATTGTAATTATTATTTTTCTGGAGTTTTGCAGCCTAAAACCGCAGCGCGTGAGCTTTGAAACCAAAAAGTACTTTGATTTCTTTATGCAAGTCGCCTATCGCTTTATGTGTGTTATTCTAGTTACTATTGCACTTGTGATACCGGCTACAAGCAAGTCAACAACCGAACACGTTGCCAAGATATAGATGAATGCATGGACAACAATGGTGGGTGTGGACAGCTTTGTGTCAACACGGCGGGGAGCTACCACTGCAAGTGTGAGCCTGGGTACAATGCTACAGAAGCAGGGTGAGTCGGCGATGATAGAGACGATAGCGATAGTAACGACTGAGTCAGCGACGATGGCGTCTGTAACGATAATTACGACACAGCGATCGATAGTAACGACGCAGTGAGTGACGGTAACGACACAGTGAGCATAGTAACGACACAGTGTGCGATAGTAACGACACAGTAAGCGATAGTAACGACACAGTGTGTAATAGTAACGACACAGTAAGCGATAGTTACGACACAGTATGCGATAGTAACGACACAAAAAGCGATGATAACGACACAGTGAACGATAGTAACGACGCGGTGTGCGATACTAACGATACAGTGAGCGATAGTAACGACTCAGTGAGCGATAGTAACGACACAGTGAGCGATAGAAACGACACAGTGAGCGATAGAAACGACACAGTAAGCGATAGTAACGACACAGTATGCGATAGTAACGACACAGTGAACGATAGTAACGACACAGTGTGCGATAGTAACGACACAGAGAGCGATGATAACGACACAGTGAACGATAGTAACGACGCAGTGTGCGATAGTAACGACACAGTAAGCAATCCCTAGCTTCACCGAAATGGGTGTCAGTACATCGACTACGAACGATCGTATGGTGTTACGGAACCATTTATTAACACATTAAAACTCTATGTTTATTGTTTATCTGTTCATTGTTTATGTATTCATTGTTCATATGTTCATTGTTTATACGTTCATATATGTTCAGTGTTCATATATGTTTTTTGTTCTTCTCCATAGTGCTAGAACTTGTGTTGACATCGACGAGTGCGCGGGGCATTTCGGGAAAGGCGACTGCGACCACATGTGCAATAACACCGCGGGCTCATTCAAGTGCTCCTGTCACCATGGCTACGCGCTGACCGATGACGGGCTCACATGCCAAGATATTGACGAATGCGCAGTAGATAATGGTGGCTGTCACCAGAAATGCGTGAATAGCCCTGGAAACTTCTCTTGCGCGTGTCATGATGGTTATATAACCGCTGGCCGGAATGGCTCAGATTTTATTTGTGATGATATCGGTAAGTATGTAGCCTGATTTCTTGTTTATTTTTGGTATGGCTTGTTGTACGATTCTGATAACTATTCGTGGAATACTGGGTACATCGTAGAATGTTAAGACATCCAAAACGCGCAAAAATCTAAAGCAGAAATAACTTTAAACATTGATTCAACTATCATGGCATTCAAGATGGCGGACTATTATTTTTTCATAGTCGCCCTTTTCTACACAGGGTACCCACTTCTAAGCTTAATTAGTTTATTGTTATCTTGTACCCTCATGCGTTCCACGCCACTTCCCCCTGTCTCTTAATAGCATTTTTAGCACAAGTTTCAAATTCTCTTGTCCTGTTGGTTGCAGACGAATGTGCCAGCGGTACTCACCAATGCGAGGAAGGCGCAACTTGCGTTAATACTCCTGGGAACTACTCCTGTCTGTGTCCACAGGGATACCGCTCTGACTGGAACAAGTGTGTTGGTAAGGGTGGATAACAGTAAATGATGGTTCTCTATTGGTTATCCGTGAGTGGATAACACTAAGTGCTGAATCTCTATTGGCTATCCGTGAGTGGATTATCAAACTCTCCAAGTCTCGGCCGCCCTGTGTGTCGCGCAACACACTTGAGTTCAAGCGCTTCGGTCAGACAACTCAGAGTGGCTGCAGTGGAAATCGAACCTGGATAATTCGAGCTCCCCGCGAAAATTTCAACTATTTTTCGTTCAATAAGGGTTTGAGTTAACGGTGGCTCCCCTGAACATCTTTCCTCACTCTTATGTGTTATCACACGTTCCAGACATCGATGAATGTGCTAACCCACAAGTCAACAAATGTCAGCACATCTGTAACAACACCCAAGCCAGGTATGTCATGTGACAAGTACGTCTTTCGATGACGTCACTAGGGTGGTACACACCCATTTTGACTGAGCATAATCTACAATATACACAGGACCGTGTTACCCATGTTGGTTTTTTTATAGCTTCCACTGCGAGTGTCGGGAGGGATATATCCTCAACAGCGACGGCATATCGTGCTCAGGTAGGACCTACTGCTTCATGCGTCTCGTGATCATAATTATTCCTGCTTCGCGAGTGTTGTGCTATGATTTTAACGAACTAAAGACGTTTCAGCCGGAAATCCGACGTTTTCCCTCTGTATAGAAATTTGCCTGAACCCAATAAAAGTAGACGGCTCTTCTTCATCACGTGGGCTTACAATCCTACATTTAGAATCCTACATTTGTCTCTGTTTTTATAAGTTCTAACTTTAATGAGCTTATGTTGAGCGTCTGTAATTTTGATATGTAGTTTTGATCATCGGGGGGCGAACCATTTTCACCTTGAAGCCCACCATTATCTTGCTAGTATGTATAGTTATTATATGGTTATTTGGGTGTATTTCGCAGTAATTTCATTTGCCCTTTTAAAGAGGTTGTCCAAATATCTTAATAATAGTAGTTAGACACACCCCTGATAATCATATGCGCTATTATTGCAGACATCGATGAGTGCAAACAGAGAATGTGCGAAAAGGAATGCGTCAACACTGAGGGGAGCTACTTTTGCTTCTGCCCACCGGGATATCAGTTGACTGACGACAAGAGACACTGCCAAGGTGACCAAGCCCGCAACATCCCCCTACATCGACCCCCCTTGCCAACCAACCTTAACTACCCTGCCCCCCTTTCCATCAACAACACCGTCCCCGCCCCCCTTTACACCTCACCCGCCCTGACTACTTTCGATACAAACCCACCCACCACCTCTCTCTTTTCCACGCACCTCACGGAATGACAGTGTGCGAGAAGGCGAGCTAAGGTGCGCATAAATTTTTGCACGTTTACAGATAAGACCCCCTGTGGTCATCTTGTGGTTACCCTGTGGTCACCCTTTTATACAAAAACCTGAAGACACAGAAAGGCACGGTTATGAGCTCACCCGAATACAGTGAAACCTCCATAGAAGGGGCATCATCGGGCCCACCACATAACACACATCTAGTATAACCTGCATATAACGGACACCCTCAGGAGCGAAAAATGCGTCCATTTATCGAGGTATCCGCTTAATGGAGATTCTATTAGATTAGAGTTAAAAACTAAAGAATTCGAATCACGACTAAGTGTCCATTGTAAAGAGATTGTCTGCTTATTTGAGGGGCCGTAATATGGAGGTTCTAATGTATAACTGTAAAAAATCTACTCCGAGTATAAGCCCACAAAAAAGGGCACTAACCCTTCCCGCAAGTTCTTCAACTTTCGAGTGTTTTTTTTCCAAAGCTTAATGCCCTAACAATATAATGATTGTCTCAATAACTTATGTATTCACAGCTTTGACGAACTGAAAGAAGTCGATCTCCCCCTCCCCCTCACGGTCCAACATTTGCACTAAAAGCTCTATCTGTGGGTCCTGGAGTAGCCCCAGACCCCTTGTCTTTTCTCTCAGTCTCGCTGTATCCACAGACATCCCGTCCTCACTCCCCAGTACTCGGAACAGCTCGGCAGCGCTCATCTTCCGTTTGGCTTTGTACTCTATCAGCTTTCTCCAAGGTTTATCTTTCTTCACCGATAACATCTGCGCTATTCTAGTGTCGAGCTTTTGATGTCCGGAGTAGATCTTGAGTGGGGGTCTGTCCTTCGCCAGCTGATCCAGCGCTCGTTTGGTCTCACTGCTGAGATATATCTCATCTAGGTGAAGCTCTATTACACCGCTGCAAGTGTTAGCTCGGAGTGCCCTTGCTATGCTAGAGGGATTCGATGCCTCATTGGACAGTGCGACCGGGTTGTTCCCGCACCTCAACACCCTTAAGCTTGTGTTCCGTTCTAGTGCCCTCGCAATCGAAGCAAACGCAAGACCAGATAACCTGTTATTGCTAAAGTCGAGCTCAACTAAAGTGCTATTAACACGGAGGCTCTCTCCTAGCGACCTTGCAACCGTGTCGTCTAGTCCATTATTTGACAAATCCAGAACTCGGAGTGTCGTATTCTTTCGCAAGCTTTGACCGATAGCAACCCCTGCCTTCGACCGCAAACCGTTCCATTGAAGCTTTAATACTTCCAGTCCTTTGTTAACAGCCAGTGAACCCCCCAAGCGAAATCCAGCGACTTCGGAAATGTCATTATAGCTCATTTTAAGTTCCTTCAAAGACGCGTTCCCTTTGAGTGCTATGAAGAAGGGTGTCGTGTTTTTGTCGTTTAGCGAGTTTAAGCTCAAGTCAAGACTATGTAGTGTCTTGTTCACTTCCATTACTTCACTCAGCGCTTTCATAGTTTTCGCACCCACGTTATTCTTTGCTAAACCCAACCTTTGCAAATTTTTATTATCTCTTAACATATCCACTATAAGCCTTGCTCCGTTGTCTCCAAGGCACGTGTCCGTTAGATCCATGTCCGAGATCGTCCGGTTCCAGACCATCTCCAGCGCAAGCGCCTTAGCCCCGACCGGCCCCAAGATGTGGTGGCTCATCTTGACTGTTTTCTGATTAATCTGCTGAAGAAATCGAGAGGATGGAGTCGCTTTCACGCTCTCGCACATTTCCAGATATCGGACCTTGTTGTCTAGGCTTGTTAAGCGTGCTTGTTTTCGTTTCCGTATTGTTAACCCATCTTCCTCAAGCGTGTATTCATCCAAGTCTGTGTCAAACTCTGCATCGGAAACCTCTTGACTACAAGTCTCCACTTTTGCTTCCTTGAAAATACCATTTGTTGCTAGACTTGCTTGGCTTGTAGTCTCAGATCCAAGGCTCTTTGTCTTTCTAAGTTCTCGTTTGTTGCGGTAGCTATTCGAGTCTGTTATCGATCGACTTTGTCGCCGTTGCTTCCAGCGTGCAAATGACCCCCGTCGACTCAATGAATCTTCGGGAAGAATGGTGTTTGTAGGAGAACTCAACAAGTCATTTTCGTCATCGCCAACGAAGTCTTCGTCTTGCCATTCCATTTTCAGAAAACTTCAGAAAACGAACTATACTTCAGATATTAGAAAAATCGATCCACTTTAAAAAAATAATACATGAAACTAGAACTGCGAAGCCTTGGTGTGGATTCGTCATAACGAATTGTAGACAGTTCATCCCCGTAGCATTTTAATATTTACCCTTGTGACGAGTACACTCTAAAATAACATCGTCTTCTCAACTCTCCATTCGGCTAAGACTCCATAATCCGTTGAATGAATTAGTGTTTGGCCTAGTCAAAAGAAAACTGTGTGTTCTTTTGCGTCCAAATTCAATATTTGTGCATTTATTGCCGAGTATACATCACCGTCGTGCAAGCTGTTATATTGGTAGATAGATCACTAATATTATGGGTGTTTGTGCGGTCTAATCCTCGTCAATAAAGCAGGTTATTCACGGCTTTTCTTTGCGGCGTCGGCCTTCGCAAAGCTTTTGAATTTAGGGACAGATTTTTAATTACAATTTTGCCGTTCTCTAATCTTTTGGAATAAAGGATATTTCTTTACCCTGGATTTTTCTGTAATTAGAAAAGCAAAACGTATTAGGGTAAGGGTGGTTATCGTTTTAGAGAGCTATAAATGCAAAACCTTTGATGCTGGTCGCATCGATGGTCGATCTACTTATTTTATGCCTATTTTTCGTGTAATTCCCGGAGACATTAGCCTCTTTAATTCGATTGCAAATTGAAAGTTTTTTCGTTTATGCATGTCGCTGACGAGAGCCTATAAAGTTACTTCTATATGTAGATCCAAACGGGGATTTCAAATCATGGTCGCTGATATATCATAGAGGCTTAATTGTAACCAAAAAGGGTCCGATTGTCTTGTACATTTGTTGCCCCGCATACCGGTACCGTAATTACACACAGGTTTAACTATAATAAAAGTGTCCCAGGCCTGAAGCCAGGCGCTACCTCACTCGACTAAAAAGTCTACTGCTTACTAGGACGAATTACCAAAGTAACAATGGCCCGCTAAAATTGGCAAGAGCCCCCTCCCCCTCCCCTTAGCTAAAACTCCTCGCTACGGACCGTCTTTTTAAAGTGATAATATTAAAAGGACAGACCATTATTATTAAGGGAGATTTGACCCTTTTTTTTCATGATCGATTGACAATTGAAGCAGTGTCTCATTTCAGGGCTTATATAGTTGTATTGTAACGATCTTTTAATTTCCAAAATATGATCACATTTACGTAATATTTTTAGAGCTTGTCTGTGCTTTCTGTATTCTCAAATTCCCCAATCTAACGGCCCGTACCCCTCAAATATCTAATAGTCATCCCCTTATGTTAAAGTCCGCGCCTTATGGGTGTACCGTATTTCAAGATATCCCCCGTATCTAATGATTCTCTCCCCTCAAATTCCCATGTCTAATTATTCGTACCTAATGTGTACCGTCTTCCCAGATATCCCCCCGTATCTAATGATTCTCTCCCCTCAAATTCCCATGTCTAATTATTCGTACCTAATGTGTACCGTCTTCCCAGATATCCCCCCGTATCTAATGATTCTCTCCCCTCAAATTCCCCTATCTTATTATTATTATTATTCGTACCTAATGTGTACCGTCTTCCCATATATCCCCCCGTATCTAATGATTCTCTCCCCTCAAATTCCCATGTCTAATTATTCGTATCTAATGTGTACCGTCTTCCCAGATATCCCCCATATCTAATGATTCTCTCCCCTCAAATTCCCATGTCTATGTATTCGTACCTAATGTGTACCGTCTTCCCAGATATCCCCCCGTATCTAATGATTCTCTCCCCTCAAATTCCCATGTCTAATTATTCGTACCTAATGTGTACCATCTTTCCAGATGTCGATGAGTGTACGGCTGGAGACCTTTGTGACCAGACTTGCATCAACACCAACGGGAGGTAAGGCAGTTTCCGCTTTTTCTAAATAATTCAATCATCAGTCACAACACAGGCTAAATTTATAACTTTTATGTTAACCAGGTCTGCACCGTTACCCGCAGTTAGTTGTTTACTTAAATCAAGGAATAATTTACGAGATCTCGATAATTGCCTTAACTTTCTTTAATGGTTTCTTTTAATATCCAAAGTTGCCAATTAGTGGCTTTTTTGTCTTACGATACTATACGTTAAGTTTTACGCTTTTTTACGTAATTTTAGCAAAATTAATCCATTTCCCTTTTTCTGTAGCCTGGAAAAAATACGACTAATGCTGGGTTTCATGTGTTGCACCTGTCAGGGTGTGGGATGGGGGAAAACGGGTCTCGAGTGTCATAGAACAAAAATCAATGGCTGCAAAAGACACAATCGCCTAGCCAATCATAAGTTTGGTTCAGTCTGTATTTTCTCCATAGCTACTACTGCGAGTGCAAGACGGGGTTTGAACTTCTAGGAGATAGAAAGACATGTCGAGGTAATTCATCAAGTCCCATAGTTAAAAATGATAATGTTCTTGGCGATGGCGATGCTGATGCTGGTGCTTATTCTGTCGATGTGATGGTGATGGTGATGGTGATGGTGGTGGTGATGGTGATGGTGATGGTGATGGTGATGGTGATGGTGATGGTGATGGTGATGGTGATGGTGGTGTTGATGGTGATGGTGATGGTGGTGTTGATGGTGATGGTGATGGTGATGGTGATGGTGATGGTGATGGTGATGGTGATGGTGATGGCGATGGCGATAATGATGGTGATAATGATGGTGATGTTGATTGTGATGGTGATGGTGATGGTGATGGTGATGGTGATGATGGTGGTGATGGTGATGGTGATGGTGATGGTGATGGTGATGGTGATGGTGATGGTGATGGTGATGGTGATGGTGATGGTGATGGTGATGGTGATGGTGATGGTGATG